>NC_053498.1:58248714-58548714 GCF_905171775.1 Rana temporaria
CATTATTGATAATCATGTGTTTTATTTTTTGTTTTTCTCACAGGTCCCAATGCCCTCGCTGGGTCGTTTTCTGTGTAATGGGCCATCACAATGTTGTATTTTTCCAGCTTCTACGTGTGCCTTTGTTGCCTTTTCACCTGGTCAGTCTTCCTCTCAGCTTCCACACATGCTGCCTGTTTTCCCTCCAGTAACGACGCCAGTGCCACAAGTCTGGGAGACGAGCTGACCTGGGCTGTCCGTCTGGACCCCTCTCAAGGCTCTGGACGGAGAGAGGAGTTGGATGCCCTTGCCAATGAACTTTCAGATGCCGCAGGACTTGAAAACCGAGGTGTTATAGGGGAATTAAAGGACCATTACCTGTTTGTACATATAGGTGATGCACAGTGTCGTGATGAAGTTCGTAAGACAATCCATGACCTTTTCACACAACATGACAGTGTGAGATGGTTCTCAGAGCAAAAACTACTGAAGAGATCCAAAAGGAGTTTGCACTTTAATGATCCAAAATACCCATTGCAGTGGCATTTGGTAAGACTTTTACTTTGAATCTAGAAATTCCAATGCAATATGAAAATCAATGTTTAAACCTATTCAGGGGTCAGATCTCTGCACTTCAGTTTCAGGGTTTGTCCACCTATCATACAAATGACCATAGTTAGGTTGAAAAAAGACACAAGTCCATCCAGTTCAATCATAAAAATAAATAAGAAATAATATCATACAATCCCATATACCCAATCCTATGCCCACAGTTGATCCAGAGGAAGGTGAAAAACCCCCCGCAAAGCATGATCCAATTTGCTACAGCAGGGGAAAAAATTCCTTTGTGATCCTCGAGAGGCAATCAGATTTTTCCTGGATCGACTTTACCTATAAATGTCAGTATTCAGTTATATTTTGTATATTTAGAACAGAATCAAGGCTTTATTTTTAAAGCAATCTACTGAGCTGAGAGAACCACCTCTGGAGGGAGTCTATTCCACATTTACACAGCTCTTGCTGTGTTGAATCCTTTCTGTATTTGGGGATGAAATCTCTTTTCCTCTAGACCAGCGATCTCCAAACTGCGGCCCGAGGGCCGGATGCAGCCCTTTGCTTGCCTTTATCCGGCCCTTGGGGCAGTATCCCTCCCACTGATACTACAAGACACTATTCTGACATCTGACACCGACAGTGGAGCACCATTTCTCCCACTGACACCACTAATGGGGTACTATTCCTCCCTATGATACAAACGATGGGGCACTATTTCTCCCCCTAATACCAGATGTTAAGTCCCACTGATGCCAGGAAAATTTCCACCTCCCACTTGCCAAAGTCCGGCCCTCCAAGAGTCTGAAGGACAATAAACCGGCCCTTTGTTTCAAATGTTTGGAGACCCCTGCTCTAGACGTAAAGAGTGCCCCCTTGTCCTCTGTGATGACCGTAAAGGGAATAACGTGACACCAAGTTCACTATATACAATACTTATATATTTGTACATGTTGATCATATCCCCCCTAATCTCCTCTTCTCAAGAGTGAATAAATTCTGTTCCTCTAATCTTTCCTCATAGCTGTGCTCCTCCATGCCTCTTATCAGTTTGGTTGCCCTTTTATGCAATTTCTCCAGATTGACTGGTTTGATCTTCTTGCCGCCCAAGGGACTTTCAAGAGGCTTCTCCAACACCATAGATCAAAAGCATCAATTCTTTGGTGTTCAGCCTTCCTTATGGTCCAACTTTTACAGACATCGATTACTACTGGGAATACCATAGCTTTGACTATATGGCACTTTATCGGTAGGGTGATGGCTCTGCTTTTTTTAATGTTGTCTAGGTTTGCCATTGCTTTCATCCGAAGAAGCAAGCGTCTCATAAAGGGGTTGTAAAGTCAGAAGGTTTCTTTACTTTAATGCATTCTATGCATTAAGATAAGAAATCTTGTGTGCAGCAGCTGTCCCAGCACCCCCTAATTTTTACCTGAGCCCCATCTCTGTCCAGCGATGTCCATGAGTTCCTTGGCCATCCGGGAATCTCCTCCTGATTGGCTGAGACACAGCAGCGGCACCATTGGCTCCCGCTTCTGTCAACCAAAGTCAGTTAGCCAATCAGGAGAGAGAGGGGAAATGGCCAAATCCGGGCTCTGTGTCTGAATGGACACACAGAGCTGTGACTTGGCTCGGGTCCCCCCATAGCAAGCTGCTCCAATTGGCAGCTCCAAATTGCCAGGACTTGGTTTACACTTCCGCTGTCAACAGGGGAACCCCACTGATAACTGATGCCATCGGTTTTTAAGATTATGGCAACCCCGCTTAACAAGTGATAATTTCCGGCTATTTTTCTGACAATGCCACACTAGTAATTTACTTTGTTTACCAAGGAGGCACTAGAAGTCACGCAGCCAGAGGGAAGTAAGCCATGTTCTGGCTTGGGCAGAGGAGCTTATGCCTTGCCTATTGACAATCGTCATTTCATGGAATGAAGAATTGGCAGGCGATTCTCTGGAGCCGTCAACAATTGTTCCCGGGAGAATGACCTCTACACCCCTACTTTTTTCTGACCAAATGCCAGAGAAAGGGTACTCTGTACATAAAATTTATTGGCGTCCAGGTTCAGCAAGAAGTTGAACAGCTTTGTGTCAAGGACAAAGGATACACTCGCATGCGGGACAGATGCGTTAGTGACCCTGTGGGACCAGTTGTCACTGGTTTATGCGTTCTCTCCCCCCAGTGCCAAGACTTTCGTGGCTTCTATACAACATCCGAGGGGAATGGAAGATGGCCTAATTGCTCCGGCATAACCCAGACGACCTTACTGTGCAGGAATAGTAAGGGTGGTAGTAGAGGACCCAGGGTCCCTTACGCCTTGTCCAGGTTTACTTCGCATGGCGGTATTCCATCCCGTCTTGCAAATATGGGAATTAATGGTCTGGCTGTTGTAGCCCGCATTCTTGAGGATCAGGGCCTTCAGAATCAGAGGCAAATTTCCTTGATTCATACCGGAGAGCTGGCCTCCAGACCAGATGTCATAGGATCTGGAAGGCCCATGTTCCTGGTGTGAAATAAGGGGTGGCATCCTTGGAAGTATGTCATAGGTAAAATTCTTGCATTAGGAAAGGAGATGGAGCTAGCTTTAAGTTCCATCAAGGATCCGATCTCGGCCTTGTCAGTATTTTCAAAGGTCGCTTGCTTCGCACTCTTTAATCCGGGCCTTTATACAAGGGGTAACGCGTATAAGTCCGCCAGTTAGGTCGCCCTTGTGCTCGGGGGATTGAGTCTAGTTTTGTCGGCTTACAAGGTCAGCACCTTGGGCCGATGCACCATATTTCCCCTCATTTTTCCAACAAGGGAATTGGTGTCCTTGGTTGAAGTAGCCTCCGTTAGAACGTTTCAGTATTGGCAACTTTCTATGTATAGAGCCATATCTAATTATTCTTAAGGATAGGGTGATGTTAAATCCTCACCCAGCCTTATTTCCTAAAAGGATCTAGTTTTAATTTGAATCAAGATATTCTTGCCTTTCTTTTTTCCAGAACGTCTGTGATTTCTACCAATTAAGCAAAGGTGCAAGAAACACTTACAGCCTGGCAGTTGGCCTGTGCTTAATACAGTCCCTGTTCTGGCTTTTCCTGCTCCTCAAGACCTGCCTGCTCCTCAAGACCTGCCTAATCATGTGACTGTGTTTTCTCAGATGAGTCGCCCTTTTTTAATTCAGATGCTTTAATTATGAGGTGGATTAGGGCTGTGTACAGATTAGGTATAGACCAATCTCCTGGGTGACTTATTGAGGAGCTCTTACAGGTAGTCAGAGCTGCTTTATATTTCTCAGGTCAAAAGTAGAAAGAACATTTTAGAATATGAGGAGCAATGAGCTGAACAGCTCGGTCTTTTCTGTTCATAAATCCATACTGGCTTTGATAAATATGAATGGAAAGAACTGTTTAACCACTTAAGGACCTTGGCTGTTTATCAGATTTGGCGTTTACAAGACTAAAACAGTTTTTTTTTGCTAGAAAATTACTTAAACCCCCAAACATTATATATATATTTTTTTCTAACACCCTAGAGAATAAAATGGCAGTCATTGCAATACTTTTTGTCACATCGTATTTGTGCAGCGGTCTTACAAGCGCACTTTTTTTAATTAAAAAATAAGACAACAGTAAAGTTAGCCCAATTTTTTTATATATTGTGAAAGATAATGTTACGCCGAGTAAAATGATACCCAACATGTCACGCTTCAAAATTGCGCCCGCTCGTGGAATGGCGTCAAACTTTTACCCTTAAAAATCTCCATAGGCAACGTTTAAAAAATTCTATAGGTTGCATCTTTTGAGCTACAGAGGAGGTCTAGGGCATTTTCATATGCGGGCGCTACTCACGTATGCGTTTGCTTCTGCATGCGAGCTCGTCGGGACGGGGCGCTTTAAAAAAAATAGTTTTGTTGTTTTCTTATTTATTTTTATTTTATTAATTTTGACACTGAAAAAAAAAAAATGGATCACTTTTATTCCAATTACAAGGAATGTAAACATCCCTTGTAATACAAAAAAGCATGACAGGTCCTCTTAAATATGAGATCTGGGGTGAAAAAGACCTTAGATCTCATATTTACAGTGGGGATCGAAAGTTTGGACACCCCAGGTAAAAATTTGTGTTAACCACTTAAGGACTTCTTCACGCCGATTTACGTCGGCAGAATGGGCGCATGCACGCGACATGGTCCGAAGCTCCGTGACCGCGGGACTCGCGGACCCGATCGCTGCTGGAGTCCCTCGATCGGTCCCCGGAGCTGAAGAACGGGGAGAGCTGTGTGTAAACACAGCCCCTTGTTCTTCACTGTGGCGCCGTGATCGATCGTGTGTTCCCTTATATAGGGAATCTCAATCGATGATGTCACACCTACAGCCACAACCCCCTACAGTTGTAAACACACATGAGGTCACACATAACCCCATCTGCGCCCCATTGTGGTTAACTCCCAAACTGCAATTGTCATTTTCACAGTAAACAAATCATTTTAAATGCATTTTTTGCTGTGAAAAATGACAATGGTCCCAAAAATGTGTCAAAATTGTCCAATGTGTCCGCCATAATGTCGCAGTCACGAAAAAAAAATCACTGATCAGTAGTAGTAGTAGTAGTAGTAGTAGTAGTAGTAGTAGTAGTAGTAGTAGTAGTAGTAGTAATAATGTTATACTTAGCTCGTTTTGCACAGAGTGTCCCCGAACCGTGTCTTCTGGGGTCCCTCGGCGGCTGTCTCGGCTCCTCCTCGCAAAAACTTTCTACCTTCATGTGAGTGAATTTGCATGGTGCTTTTGCGACCACGTTCCCGTGATACAGCGGCGGGCATAGCCGCCGACTGTATCACTCTGCCCCGCCCCCCAGCGCGACGTGTCATCCGCTGTGATTCACAGCAGTGCCAGCCAATGGCTGCGCTGCTATCAATCCGCCCAGCCTAGCCAATCAACGGCCAGGCTGGGAACCCAAGAACATCATATGGACGCGCCCGGGAATTTAGAACGGTCAGGTAAGTAAACCGGGGGCTTGGGGGGGGGGGGGCGGTACCATCGGATGTTTTTTCACCTTAATGCATAGGATGCATTAGGGTGAAAAAAACATTTACCTTTACGACCCCTTTAATATCTTGTACTGCCCCCTTTGGCAAGTATCACAGCTTGTAAACACTTTTTGTAGCCAGCCAAGATTCTTTCAATTCTTGTTTGAGGTATCTTTGCCCATTCTTCCTTACAAAAGTCTTCCAGTTCTTTGAGATTTCTGGGCTGTCTGCCAGGCACTGCTTTTTTTTAAGGTCTATCCATAGATTTTCAATTATGTTGAGGTCAGGAGATTGTGAAGGCCATGGCAAAACCTTCAGTTTACGCCTCTTGATGTAATCCCCCGTGGATTTTGAGGTGTGTTTAGGATCATTATCCATTTGTAGAAGCCATCCTCTCTTTAACTTCAGCTTTTTCACAGATGGCATCAAGTTACCATCCAAAATTTGCTGAAATTTTATTGAATCCATTTTTCCTTCTACTCGTGAAATGTTTCCTGTGCCACTGGCTGCAATACAACCCCAAAGCATGATTGATCCACCCCCATGCTTAACAGTTGGACAGAGGTTCTTTTCATAAAATTCTGTGCCCTTTCTTCTCCAAACGTACCTTTGCTCGTTCCGGCCAAAAAGTTATATTTTAACCTCATCGGTCCACAGAACTTGTTTCTAAAATGCATCAGGTTTGTCTATATGTAAGGTTTTCTTCTGATGACTCTTCCATGAAGACCATATTTGTACAAGTATCTCTTTATAGTGGAATAGTGTACCACAACTCCAGTGTCTGCCAGATCTTTCTGGAGGGATCGTGCAGTCAAACGTGGGTTTTGAATTGCTTTTCTCACAATCCTGCGAGCTGTTCTGTCTGATATTTTTCTTGGTCTTCCAGATCTTGCTTTAACTTCCACTGTTCCTGATGACTGCCATTTCTTAATTACATTCCGAACAGAGGATATTGACATCTGAAAACGCTTTGCTATCTTCTTATAGCCTTCTCCAGCTTTGTGAGCGTCAACTATTTTCATTTTTTAGTTTTCTAGACAACTGCTTAGAAGAACCCATGGTGCCGATTGTTGGGGCAAGGTCAGATGAGTCTGGGCATTTAAAACCTTTGAGATTGACATCACCTGGTCTTCCCAGACGATGATTGAGAACAATCCATGATACTGGCAGGTCTCAGCTTTGCAAAGGGGGCAGTGCATGCTATAAATTCTGCAGGGTGCCCAAACTTTTGCAGACTCAATTTTTTTGTTTTCTGTAATTTTGAAAGTGTAAATGATGGAAATAAAATCTAACTTTTTTTGACATATTATAAGAATGTCTAATCTGTAATTTGATTCCCTTAGGAGAATTTTCCATCTTTCATTTGCTTCGTTATGCACATTAATACTAATTTTTACCTGGGGTGCCCAAACTTTCGATCCACACTGTAGACTTAAATGCAAAAAAAAATGTTTTGAATAAAAATGACAGCAAGAAAATATTGCTTTAAGAAGCATGGGCGGAAGTGAAGTTTTGGCGTCACTTCCGCCTTGCTATGTTATGGGGACGGGTGGGGGCCATCTTGCCCTCACTCGTATCCAAGCCGAGCAGGGGACAGGACCGATCGCGGGAAGGGGGGGCCCCCTCTCCCGCCGCCGATAACGGTGATCTTGCGGCGAATCCGCCGCAGGGAGACCACCGTTATCGTTTACAGGACCGCTCACAGTAAAGATGGATATCTCAGTTGTGGCAGCAGCTGCTGCCGTTACCGAGATATCCATCTTTAAAAACAGGACGTATATAGTCGTGAGCGGGTCCTTAAGTGGTTAACATCATTTGTTGCAGAATTGACCAAAAAAAAAAAAGATGTCACCCAACAACGAGCTCTGGTTGCTCTGTTTATTTGCATTATTCTTGTTTCCAAAAGTCTTTATGTATGTTGTATATGACTTGCTCTGATCTCATTTTTATTTTTTTTAATACAATGTATGTGTTTTATGCTTTTTTTTTTTATGCTTTTTGGATGTAGATTAATTTTCTAACATTAAAGTGGAGGTTCACCCAAAAAACATCTATATAAGATCAAATTCTTTATACTTACAACATGTACAGTAGGCCCTTTTTTTGGCTGTACATACCTTATGGCTATTTTCAATCCGGCTTCCGGGTAGTCACTCCCGCGGGAGTAGGCGTTTCTTTGCTGCGGCGCAATGTCATCTGTGACTTCGCCCAGATGATTAACGTCCTTGAGAAAAATTTCCCCTCGGCCGTATAAGGCCCCCCTATTGCGTAGGTGCGTCACGGAGTTTCCGAAAGAACACGAACATGCAGAGCTGCAAGTCGGCTCTACATGGCGTCTGCGCACCGACTGGTAGCCATGTAGAGCTGACTGCGCAGGCGCCGTATAGAGCTGACGCGCAGCTCTGCTTGTTCGGGTTCTTTCGGAAACTCCGTGACGCGCCTACGCAATAGGCGGGGGGCCTTATCTGGCCGGGGGGAACTTTTTCTCAAGGACGTCAATCATCTGGGCAAAGTCCCAGATGAAATTGCGCCGCAGCATAGAAACGCCTACTCCTGCGGGTGTGACTACCCAGAAGCCGAATTGAAAATAGCCATAATAAGGTATGTACAGCCAAAAAAAAAAGGGCCTACTGTACATGTTGGAAGTATAAA
Organism: Rana temporaria; assembly: GCF_905171775.1. Lineage (NCBI taxonomy): Eukaryota > Metazoa > Chordata > Amphibia > Anura > Ranidae > Rana > Rana temporaria. Next base: position 58,256,906 of record NC_053498.1, read on the forward strand.
GAATATGATCTTATATAGATGTTTTTTGGGTAAACCTCCGCTTTAATAAAAAGTTTGGATTAAAAGAAAAAAAAAAAAGGATGAGGTGTCCCTTGTGCGGATTCTTTTGATTTACCAAGAAGAATCGGCACAAGGGACGTATACTAATCATAAGTTATGTTCCTTTGTGCTCTTTTTTTGATTTTTATGTTTGTAATTTAATTTAGGCTAAACATAGTCTTTAAACCATGGGCAAATGGCAGAGGTGGCTGTGGCTGTATCTAAGTTTGTGAAAAATTATTTTGAAGGTACAGGTGAAGCTATAACATGATATAGAGGAAAAGATTGAGGGATCCTTAGAAGTCTAGGAAAACTCACCTAAAGTGGATGTAAACCCCCCCCATACACACAGTGAAGTGAAAATCTATATAGGTTTTATATGTATATCTGCTGTCTTCAAATTTATATACTGTTTAGAAAGTTGAGATTTTGTTGGCATACAGCCAAGAACTGCTGATTGGAGGAAAGGCGCACACATAGGCGAGAGACTCTCGGAGCTGTTTTGTACTAGGAGCTGCTCTCTGCCACCCTATTTTAGCAACCTCCTCCGACAAAAGATTCAGGCTGCTTTTGTCCAAAAAGTCAGAGAATTTGTCAGGAGTTCTAATGCTGATAACAGAGAGGAACCATTCAGAAGAGAGCTATAAGACTTGGCTAATTGAAAAGAGATGACAAAATACTGCAGATATATGTGCCCAGCTCAAATTTCATGAATCGGGTTTACATCCACTTGAACCACTTCCCGACCGCCGCATGTAGATGTACGTCGACAGAATGGCACGGACAGGCACATCAACGTACCTGTACGTGCCTGCCTAGACGTGGGTCGGGGGTCCGATCGGGACCCCCCCCAGGGCTGTGGAGTCGGTAGATAAATGTTCCGACTCCGACTCCTCAGTTTTATTTACTTCCGACTCCGACTCCGACTCCTCTGTATTAATATGCAAATGTATTTTATACATTCCTTGAGGGAAAGAAACGCAACCTACCACAGGACTACTGGCTGGGAAGCCAACAGTCTACTGTATTGCACAGTTTAAGCAAAAGACAAACACAATGAAAACAAAGTTTTATTAATTTTTTTTTTATTAAAGCGGAGGTTCACCCGTACATAATACTTTTTCCCCTTAGATGGATGCTCGTTTTGTCTAGGGGAATCGGCTAGTTGTTTTAAAAGATGAGCCGTACTTACCGTTTACGAGATGCATCTTCTCCGCCGCTTACGGGTATGGGCTGCGGGACTGGGCGTTCCTATTTTGATTGACAGTCTTCCGAGAGGCTTCCAACGGTCGCATCCATCGCGTCACGATTTTCCGAAAGAAGCCGAACGTCGGTGCGCAGGCGCAGTATAGAGCCGCACCGACGTTCGGCTACTAGTGACGCGATGGATGCGACCGTCGGAAGCCTCTCGGAAGACGGTCAATCAAGAAGGAACGCCCGCTCCCGAAGACCCATACCCGGAAGCGACGGAGAAGATGCATCTCGAAAACGGTAAGTACAGCTCATATTTTAAAACAACTAGCCGATTCCCCTAGACAAAACGAGCAGGAATCTAAGGGGAAAAATTGTTTTATGGGTTAACTCCCGCTTTAATCAATCAAGTGGCTGGATAGTAGCAGCAGGCATAAACATCAGGAACAGGATCTTTACCAGTTCGAAAATACAAACCACATTATTTGGTTGTTTTAAAACAAAAACAAAACATAGGGCAGTGGGAGGATCCAGGAAGGGGCATTTATTCTAAAACATGATTTTCCTAGGAGAATCCCATAGTCATGTTTAAAGTTTAAGCTAACAATCAGAGTTTACAAGTTTTTATAGCCTTAGCTAAATGACAGCAGTTTTTCCAATGGTTTACAGCTTCAGTCTTGAACTATTGGCCCTCCATTCCCTTCACTTATACAAGTGTCTCACTCTAGTCCTGCAAAAAACATATTTATTTAATCCCTTATCAGTGAGAGGCTAGGTTACACATGGACGCTGCGTTCCCTGTAAAAGCAGAACACAACACTATGGAAAGTATAAGTGTTGCAGCTCCTAATTGTGCGTTGCGTGCCATATAGTGAAGCACATGAAAAGCATGCTTCTTCACGGTCACTTAACCTGTTCGTTTTGCGGTTACGTGAGGCACTGCATGCATTGGTCTTTATTCTTACAGTAGAGAAGTCATTCATTTATAACTTTTTGTGAATTGGGACATTTAAACTTTTTTTTTATTTTTTTTATTCCAATCTAAATTTAGTAGGAGTCGGAGCATTGTTTGCCGACTCCGACTCCAGGTACCCAAAATTTCCCCCGACTCCGACTCCTCGACTCCGACTCCACAGCCCTGACCCCCCCCCCCGCTACATGCGGCGGTCGGATCCCCTCGGGGAGCGATCCGGGACGACGGCGCGGCTATTCGTTTATAGTCGGGATCGCTCCCCGGAGCTGAAGAATGGGGAGAGCCGTATGTAAACACGGCTTCCCCGTGCTTCACTATGGCGCTGCATCGATTAAGTCATCCCTTTTATAGGGAGACTCGATCGATGACGTCAGTCCTACAGCCACACCCCCCTACAGTTGTAAACACACACTAGGTGAACACTAAATCCTACAGCGCCCCCTGTGGTTAACTCCCAAACTGCAACTGTCATTTTCACAATAAAGAATGCAATTTAAACGCATTTTTTGCTGTGAAAATGACAATGGTCCCAAAAATGTGTCAAAATTGTCCGAAGTGTCCGCCATAATGTCGCAGTCACGAAAAAAACACTGATCGCCGCCATTAGTAGTAAAAAAAAATAATTAATAAAAACGCAATAAAACTATCCCCTATTTTGTAAACGCTATAAATTTTGCGCAAACCAATCGATAAACGCTTATTGCGATTTTTTTTTTTTTTTTTTTTTTTTTTTTTTTTTTTTTTTTTACCAAAAATAGGTAGAAGAATGCGTATCGGCCTAAACTGAGAAAAAAAAAATCATATATGTTTTTGGGGGATATTTATTATAGCAAAAAGTAAAAAATATAGAATTTTTTTCAAAATTGTCGCTTTATTTTTGTTTATAGCGCAAAAAATAAAAACCGCAGAGGTGATCAAATACCACCAAAAGAAAGCTCTATTTGTGGGGAAAAAAGGACGCCAATTTTGTTTGGGAGCCATGTCGCACGACCGCGCAATTGTCTGTTAAAGCGACGCAGTGCCGAATTGTAAAAACCCCTTGGGTCATGTAGCAGCATATTGGTCCGGTCCTTAAGTGGTTAAATGTCCCTGAGCTCTGTATGTTTGATTAAATCCACTCACTTTAAAGGGAGGTTCCATCTGATTTATTTGACCTGCAGGTTTCATCTACAGTTACAAAATAACATGTGATCTCGTTTTCATTTGGTAGAGTATGGTAGTTGGAAGTTTGCTAACTCTAGAGATCTTTTAGATCAAGAGAATGTTCCATATGTTAAAAACACGGATATTTGTCTCTACTGTGGCCGAACCATAATGTTTACATTGTTCTCTTTGGACATACAAGAAATGTTTCCAGAGCTACGCCCTTCAGAGTATATTGTATGCACACCAGCCGTGGTAGACTACATTTCGTTTTACTAGGCTATAAAAAGTAAAAGCACCTACTCATAATACTGAATACAATATACAGTAAAGGCAAAATGTTTTCCTAGCTACACTGGAAGAATGCTGGTGATTTTGTGTTTATACAGGCATGATAGAAAATACATTCCTGGAATTCATGTTCATTTCCCACATAATTATTTGTTTCTGCCTCTTTTTTTAAAGAGACAATCTGCCAGTAGTCCTGCGACTTTCTACCTTCCTGTAGTGACCTAACCACTTTAACAACAGATGTGAAAGGTTGTGGAGTAGAAAGAATCGGTCCTTGCGATTGGCAGTTTTCATATCATGTGACAGCCAATCACAGTGGTCATGTGGTCTTAGACCCCACCCCATCTACCGGCATCATTAAAGCGGAGTTCCACCTAAAAATGGAACTTCCGCTTAATCCACTCCTTGCCCCCTTACATGCCACATTTGGCATGTAATTTTTTTTGGGGGGGAGTGGGGGCTTCAGGAGGAGTGGGACTTCCTGTCCCACTTCCTCCTTCAGCCGAGGGGCTGGTAAGGCGAATAGCTTAATCGCCTTATTGCAGCCCCTCCCTGTAGGCGAGCGCCTGTCCAATCAGACGGCGCCGCTCGTGCAGTGCCGCCCGCGTGCGCCGTGTGTGCCCGGCCGTGAAGCCGAAAGCTGTCACTGCCGGGTGCCCACACTAGGAATGAAGACGCTGGAACCGTGGAGCAGGTAAGTGTCTTTTTATTAAAAGCCAGCAGCTACACTTTTTGTAGCTGCTGACTTTTAATAAACTTAAAAACAGGCTGGAACACCCCTTTAACCTCTTAATGGGCCGAGAGGTGCCTTCGCTAAGAGCTGCCCAGCTCCTATATGTTTTTAAGTTTATTAAAAGTCAGCAGCTACAAAAAGTGTAGCTGCTGGCTTTTAAAAAAGACACTTTTTATGCCCACCTCCTATGGCCCAGATTCACAAAGCAGTTACGCCGACGTAAATCACGTTACACCGACGTAAGTGCAAATGTGCGCCGGCGTATGTGTGCGCCAGACCCACAAACCAATATGCGCCTAAAAACAGGCTACACCCCGGCGACGTAGCTTGCACACGCTGGCGCACATATGGGCTGGACGCACGGTGCTGCTCCCATTGATTAGCCATTGAAACATACAAATGAGGGAAAAACAGTCATTCACGAAATCCGGCGCATGCTACGCGAGGTGCGCGTAAGTTGTACGTCTGGCGTAAAGTTATTCCCCATAAATGAGGTGCAACCCGGCAACAGACGTGCACAGGTCCGCTAGAGAGCAGCTGCAGCAGCACCGTTACGGACGAGCTGAGCAACCACACTTGCAGGACAACACATCCCTATGCCAACATGCCAGGGGCAGCCATGGTCATAGCACTACTGCGTCACCAGACACGGAGGAGGGCACAGGAGAGGATATACAGAACGCGCATGAACGTCTTTGGCATGAGGGAATCGGAGGTGTATCGCATATTCAGATTCAGCCCTGATGCCATCCTGGAATTAGCCACAGCCCTGCATGATGAAATCACCAGCCAGACAGAACGCTCACATGCAGTGCAGCCACTGGTCAAGGTACTGGCAACACTCCATTTCCTCGCCAGTGGATCTTTCAAACGTACATGTGGAGTCGTGTCACAATCCACCGTGAGCAGATGCGTGCACCAGGTTGCCCCCGGAATCCTCACACGCATGTCCCACCACATCATCAAACGACCCATGAGCACCTGCGGCAGAAGGCAATGCAGGATTTCTACAGCATTGCCGGATTCCCACGCACCGTCGGGGCCATTGATTGCACACGTGGCACTACGGCCCCCCCCCCCGTGCCACAGAGCACATATACCGCAATCGTAAGCAGTGACATTCCATCAACGTACAGGTGATAGCCGATGCCCAATGCCTCATATGGCACGTCCGTGCCAAACACCCAGGGTCCAGCCACGACAGCTACATATACCGTCAAAGCACCATCCCAACGGAATTCGAACCGAACGTGTACAGGGACAGCTGGCTGGTTGGTGAGTGACATGGGAGTCAGGCATGACTGTCCGACCCCATGATGCAGACATCACGAGGGGCACACGCACAACTAACATCCTCCTGTCTTTTCCCCTCCAGGTGACTCGGCATATGCACTTGGGCCCCATCTCCTGACTCCATACCGGAATCCCCAAACCAGAGGCGAGAGAAGATACAATGCTGCACACATACGCACCCGTGCAGTGGTGGAGCGCACATTTGGCATCCTGAAGTCCCGTTACCGATGCCTGGATAAGTCCGTGGGGACCCTGTTGTATTCCCCAAACTTTGTGTGCCAGATCATCGGTGCATGTTGCGTGCTGCACAACTACGCCATGAGAAAGGGCCTGGAGATTGACATATGTGATGACCTGACCCCCGAACCACACAGTCCCCCCCCCCCCTGCCCGAGGCTACCCCGTCTGCTGAAGGAGCAGTCAGGAGTTGCCTCGTGGAACGCATCTTTGCACGTTAAACACACACATTCATAGCACACAGTCAATGCACGCATGCACACTACTGTGGTCTCTAGATCACACACCACACCACATTGGTTTAGCCCAAGTCCACTGCGCGGGACTTGGGAGCAGCAACGCCATGCCACGGCCCCAATGATGTTGCTGTACATTCATACCACATCCACACGGTCGTGGGGATAACCTCTCCCCGACAAGCCAAGGTGACCCCTGCCAGTTGACACGCCTTGCTGGCAGAAATGGCCTTGTGCCAGTCTGAACACATTGGCCACACAAACATACACACACTCACACACCAGTCACACTGTAGCACTGACAGCACCGGGCAAAACCTGCCCCTGCACTCCTGACCGTGTGGTGCTGTGACGTCAGTGAAAAAAAAATTGGGATCATGCCATTGTCCGCCATGGCAAGCCCTTACAAGGTGCATGGCACATGCCTCTGTGGACGTCGCCCAAATAAAATAAAAAAAAGACTCAGAGCTGCATTTGTTGTCCTCAGGACAGTCATTTGCCCTCTCGCGGACCAGGCCTCATGCCCAGGGTTCTGCTCTGCAGTTGTCGTGGCGACGACTCGGGGGGGGGGGGGGGGTTGTTGCATCACGTGGCGGATCATCACCTGGGCTGACGCTCCTGGAGCTGGTTGCAGACGTTGCCTGCATCCCCTCCAAAGCAATGGCAATGCAGGTCAGCACGCCATTTGTCTCAGCCTGCAACTGCCTCTGCCTGGCATTGTGCTGGCGCTGTAGGCGCCTGTTCTGGCGACCCTCAGACTGGATGGCAGCAGTGTTGGCCTGCACTATCACGTCCAGGCTCCTAACCTCCGCCACAATCCCTGCTGCTGTTGCCTGCAGCTCCCCAATAGCCGTGGTGTGACGTTCCTGGGTCACCTGCACATCCGATCCCTGGTCCCCAGATGTTGAAGGCCCCCCTGCTACCATGTGCGTGGCCTTCCAGGGTCTGTGACTGGTAACGGAGGCATGTGGCCATGGCAGCACAATTGGCATTCACCTCCTGCAGGCAGTCAGAGATGGCCATGGTATGTTCAGCCTGTTGGTTGAGGCACTGCTGCAATGTGGCTGCGGTGCCCTGCACAGCCACTGTGCACTCAGCCTGTGTCTTCGCCAAGGACTCGACAAAGGAGGCCAGGCTGTCAGCCACTCGGTGGAGGTCGCTAGCAATGTCTGCCATGTGGTGTGTCTGGCGTGCCTGTTCCCTCTCCAGCCCTTCTTGGAGGGATCCGGCTACACCCCTGGTCTTGCTCAGAGCCTTCCTGGGAGATGTAGACGGTTGTGTCCGTCTGGACGGGGTGGCCCTTGGGGGGGTTCCTCTGGCTGGGGTAGCCCTCGGGGGGGTTCCTCTGGCCGGGGTAGCCCTTGAAGGTGTTCCTCTGGCCGGGGTAGCCCTCGGGGGGGGTTCCCCTGATGGGCGTCGCGGTCGTTAGGAGGTCCACCGTCTCGGAGGGTCCGGCACAGATGGTATCCTCATCGAGGTACAGGCATTCCTCCTGTTGTATGTCCACCTGCTCCTCCACAACGACCTCAAGAGCACATGTGTGGGCACTCCCCTCCACCGTTGCTTCGTGGCTTCCCAGGGGGTCAGACTGAGGAAGATGTTCCTTGGATGGCGTGGGTCGTCCACAGGCAGAAGATGGCCCAGCTCCCTCCAGCACATCTGTGGATGACGCACAGCATCCACATGTTGGTGGACCCCACACACTTGTCATATGTTCCCTTGCATCCCCTCACATGCTCCACGCCGGATGGGGGATGAAACACACTTGCCTCTCCTCAAGTCCTGTTCGCTGGAGTCAAATCCCTCCAGGCCCTCCTCCTGCTCTAGGCAGCTGGCTATACCCTCCTCCAGCTGTCAGCTTTACAGTCATAGCTGATCCGCCTCCTGTGGCCCTGAGGTTCTTTTTCATCTTGGCCAGCTTCTCACTGACACGCCGACGCATGTCGTTTTTTTGTTTTTTTTTTGGACCTCCTTCCAGGTCCTGGTATCATGGTCGAGGGTGTTTAGCTCCAGGGTCACCTTCTTAAGGATCTCCAACTTCCTGGCCTTGCTGGTCCTTCCGCTCTGTGCGCCATGAAGGCAGGTGTCATATTTTGCTATGGCCGAGGTCAGGATCGCCCTCTCATCCACAGAGAAGTTCTTCTTCCTCTTCTCTTTTTCTATGTCACTCTGACATGTTGGCTCCGATTCCAAAAGCACGTCTGCACCAGGGATCACAAGCTGGCGTACTTTTGCGCTGGACGTGCGTCTGGCTGGGCGTACTTATGTTCTCGGCGTACGCGGTGGGTTGGCGTATCTTAGGCGGTTATGCCTGCGTGGTTGTGAGCAGGCGCAGAGGGGTGCTGTGCATGCATCTACGTCAAGGCGCATGCGCAGTTTGTGATACGCCGGGCGTAAACCACTGCGCCACGCCGGCGTACCTGTCCGGCGCTCGCCCCATGCAAATTTGCATGGGGTCACGCCCACTTCCACCTACGCTGGCCTGCGCCCTCGAAACCTACAATAGCTTGCTAAATGCAATGCTTGCCTCTCCGCGCTACGTTGGCGTGGCATACAGCGTTTGCGCTACGGCGGCGTAATGTGCGCCCACACTCTGTGAATCTGGGCCTATGTGTCCACATTCATTACTGCCCAGCTCCTATGTGTCCACATTCATTGATTGATTTTTAACAACTCATTGCTATGTGTTACTATATCAACATTTGTATTATGGATGTAATCTTGGTCATGCTATGTGTTTTTGTACACGCTGCCCGTTTTTACTGTGTAGATATTTTATCTGTTTAATACATGTATGCTTTTTCCAATGGTTCATTTCATTTTTTATCCCCATTAGCCCACTGTTTCATCTAAAGTCCCAATCTCCTTTTGTTTCATATTCGCTAAGAGGTTAATGCATAGAATGCATCAACCACTTAAAAAATGCATTGATTACTAGAAAAATGACACTGGCAGGGAAGAGGTTAACACTAGGGGGCGAGGAAGGGGTTAATTATGTTCCCTGTGTGTGTGTGTGTTCAAAGTGAAGGGGGGGTGGGACTGACTTGGGGAAATGACTGATCGCTGTTCATACATTGTATGAACAGACGATCAGGCATTTCTCCCCCTGACAGGACCGGGAGCTGTGTGTTTACACACATAGCTCCCGGTTCTCGCTCTGTAACGAGTGATCGCGGGTGCCCGGCGGTCAATGTGCCCACTGGGCACGCGCGTCGGGACCAGAAGTCGAGTGGGCAGGGCGCACACGCCCCTATTGGCTGATTCGCGAGATGACGTAATATTACGTGATCTCGCGCAGCTGAGCCGACCTGGTCAGCAAGCGGTTAAGATTAAAAAAAAAAAACTTCTGTCTTTACATCCACATTCAGGCCTCAAATATTTTTTTTTAAACTGTTCTGGCTGTGAAAGGGTTAAATGAGGGGTTGACCTTCAGGGAGATGTTTCGTATTCTCCCCGTAAGATTTGTTATTTAAAAAAAACTGGGTCGTAACTTTTTTTAGCTGGCTCGTAGATTCAATGCAAATTTGTCAAACCCTAATTACAGTTTACTGTGCCATCCAAAAATGCAAGGTAAAGCTCTATCATGCGAAGATAAAGCCATATCTGAGCATGATCCAGATATGCAATCTTTGGGCCAAAACTAATTTTAAAATGGTCTGTTGCAATGTGGAAAACTGTTCATTGGTCAGACAAATCAAAATTTTACATTGAGGCAACCATGAGCGCCATGTCCTCCCAGGCTAAAGAGGAGAGGGGCTTTCCTGCTTGTTATCAGCACTCAATTCAAAAGCCTGCAACTCTGATGTTATGGGGGGTGCATTAGTGCGTATGGAATGGGCAGATTGCACATCTGGAAAGGCACCATCAATGCTGAAGGATATATCCAGCTTTTAGAGCAGCATATGCTCCCATCCAGATGACACTTTTCCCTGGGAAGGCCTTGCATATTTCAGGACAATGAACAACAGCATGGCTAGTAGAAGAAGTAGTTGAAGATCTGGGTGCTTAACTGTACAATACAAGTAAAAAATGCGCAAGTGAACAATGCTTCAGGTATCAAGTCAGCACCATATGAGAGCAAGGGTTAAAGTCAATATATAATGTTTAACATTAGCTGACACAGGGATGAATATTGAAAGTCTGTAAATTGTTGAAGAGGTTATACACTTTCAGGGCTGCCATCAGGGGGGAACAGAAACCATGTTCCAAATCTATAGGAGGGACGCGTTTCCGAGTGACAGGCAGCGAGTGGTGAGGCTGCCGCACTCCTTTTTCAAGTATGTGAGACGAGGGACAGGGAGCTAGATTTAAATGGGCCAAGTGGGGAGAAGACGGGGCGGAGCAGAGCGCGGACGTAGGGGGCGGAGCAAAGCGGGGACGTAGTGCTATGGAGGTTGCGAGAAAGGGGGAGTGCCGAGATGAGGCTAGAGAAGGAGTTGCAGTAATAGGATGGTTGTGAAAAAGGGGAGTGGCGAGATGAGTGGAAAAGGCTGGCTGATATGCTTGAAAAAGGAGTGCGGCAGCTTCACCACTCGCTGCCTGTCACTCGGAAACGTGTTGCATATCCGGTGACGCCATCATCCCTCGCCTGCTGTCCACCTGCACTCCAAGCCTCGTTTTGGAAAGATTCCCCATCGCAGCCAACCACCTCCATCAGCGGTGACAGTGAGTCCACACAGCGCTCCAGCAGACCCTGGATGACAGTGACGGCCGGATGACACCTCTCCCCACCTCAGGATTACTGACTTGCATGCCTATTTGTCACTTCTAAAATGTGAGTGACCATTACCTAAGTTTTTAACCTTATTAAATTGTTTTAAACTATTACACCCAGAGGCGCCTCTTCCCTTGTTTTCCTCCTATGGGTGCTTAACTGGCCTGCCTGCAGTCCAGACCTTTCACAATTTGAAAATATTTGGTGCATCTTGAAATGAAAAATACATCAGACACAGGGCTGTTGAGCAGTTAAAATCCTATATCAGGCTAGGATGGGACAACGTTCCTGTCCCAAAACTCCAGCAACTGGTCTCGTAAGTTCCCAGACATTAGCAGAATGTTAAAAGTACAGGGGGTGCTACACTGTCATAAACATGGTCCTGTCCCAACTCTGAGATGTGTTGCTGCCATCAATTAAAAAAATTGTTCATTCATCAGCTACATTTCATTTGTTTTCTATTGTGAATAAAATGTGGGTTTATGACATTTTGCTCTGGGTTTTGTAAAGTAGCGCATGTACTACTTTTGCTGAGGTCCAACATGATTTCCGCCATACAAATGAATAGGGTAAAATTGCTTGTGAATCGCTCCTGTGTGATTCATGGTGTGAATGGGCCTTTAGGGAAATAATTCAGGAGAGCATTTGTGTTTTACCCTGTGCTTGTTGAACTTTTGAACACATAAACACGGTTGCTGCTACCAAAGTATCTGATAAAGCACAAAATTACTGGTGGCTATGTCTAGAGATAAGTGCACTAACCCTGTGACCTGCCAGAGGGAAGAAGTACACCTGAATAGCAAGCATATCTATGACTACAAGGCTTTATTGTGGTGTTGTTTATTCCTGCGGGTTTTCCAATACTTGTGTAACACTTTATGATCTGTTTTCTTCTGCAGAACAATACTCGGTACCCTGGAATGGACATTAATATTACTGGTGTGTGGGAAAGAAATGTTACTGGCCAGGGAGTCACTGTGGTGGTCGTAGATGATGGTGTCCAGTATACAAACCAGGACATTCAGTCAAATTATGTGAGCATTTTCAGCTGACAAATCTTTGTGATGTAGGACACTGCATAACAAATACTGTGTTTATTGGCGTATAACACTCACTTTTTTAGCCTGAAAATGGAGGGTAAACTGTGCCTGCGTCTTATACGCAGGGGGCTGTGGAAAGTTTTTTTTTTCCTGAAATTTCCCTATTAAAGTTAGGGTACTTTAGTATGTGTAGTAACAATCCTAACTGGAACACTCTCTTCCCCAGAGTCCGGAAGGTAGCTATGACCTCAACTCTAATGATCCAGACCCAATGCCTCATCCTGACAAATTTAGTGACAACCATCATGGAACCCGTTGTGCTGGGGAAATTGCTGCAGTACCCAACAATAATTTCTGTGCAGTTGGTGTGGCCTATGGAAGCAGAGTTGCAGGTTTGTAAATGCAAAAAACAAATGTGTAAAATTGGCTTTTGTTTCAATAGTTTTTATTAAAGTTTTACAATACAAGAGGCAAAAAAGAACAAAAAAGGATAATCTCCGCTTTTGCATTGCATAGTATTTAGGGAGTCATACATTGAATATCTTGAGAGACTTGAGGAATCTATCTTGTAAGGCATACATAAACCATTATCACTTCCTGATGTGGACTATAACACATCTGCTCAATTAAGTAAGATACATTTGCCCATCTCAACCAAGATTCTTAAACTGGACCATTGTGTCCCTAATTTAAGGCAGGTTTCCCATCTCATGCCCTGGCGTATGTTTCACCCGCAGGGAAGAACCAGCTCCCCATCCAACTATCGGGGGAGCCAGGCTCCTCCCGTCACACGGGCGCCTCCCTCCATATCCCAGGTAGGCAATGGTCCGCTGAGGGTGAATAAGAGAAACCACATAACAAATTAAACAAAACTTGTAACCTTCAAAATAGATTTAGTTTGTGAACGTCCTGGGGTCGTTTGTCACATATCTCATCCATGGATCCCATACTTTGTGAAATGGTTTCATGTGATTTTGCGCTATAGCTGTCAAACTTTTATTTAACATCAGCTATGACATTTTGTATTTAAGCTGATCAAATGGCAGGGCAGCAGACCTCCAATTCCTGGCTATAGTTATTTTTCGCTGAAATGAATATAAATGTAAGAAGCCGTCTCTGAGACTTGGAGGCCCCTGCTACCCAGAAATGCATGTTTTGCTGATTTTGTCAGGTTAATCTGGGTAAGGGTATATATGAAGTTGTATAGGGAGAAAAAACTGCGCTTGTCAAAAACGTTCTAAATATATATGCGTCAAGGCAGCAGAAGAAATGTGATAAGCATATAAAGTCCAATATAGAAGTAAACTGCGCCAAGTAGGAAACCAGATATCAGGCTGGTAAAAAGCAATGATAATAGATAATATGAATAAAAGCACATTCAGTCCAATAAAAGGTTCGTAGCAGCACCACCATGTGTCAGCAAAACTTCAGTGTGAACACACCACCACCAAACTGAAAGCCGCTTACCAGAACCACCCAAACATTAGGCATGTAGACAGATTTTATTCAATGGACTCCACATCAGATTGGCATCAGACTGGGGAGGGACCCAGGGAGCAGATCTCAAATTGCACCACATCGATGATTGAACATATCCTCGGTATATAAATAAAAACGGACCATAGCGTGATACCGTTCGAAATATTTAATAAAAATGCATGACATGTACTTATTGAGAATGCCTGTTAATGACGAAACATCGTCTGGGAAGGCGCACACTGACGTCACCGCGTTCCATCTGAAGGAGGAAGGGCTCCTATTGCTGGCCGGCATACATACATGCTTTTAATCATGAGATGTTTGTAAGTACATGTCTTATGCATTTTTATTAAATATTTCGTACGGTATCACGATATGGTCCGTTTTTATTTATATACCGAGGATATGTTCAATCATCGATGTGGTGCAATTTGAGATCTGCTCCCTGGATCCCTCCCCAGTCTGATGCTAATCTGATGTGGAGCCCATTTTGGTGGTGTTTGTTCACACTGAAGTTTTGCTGACACATGGTGCTGCTACAAACTTTTTATTGGACTGAATGTGCTTTTATTCATATTATCTATTATCATTGCTTTTTACCAGCCTGATATCTGGTTTCCTACTTGGCGCAGTTTATATATATATATATATATATATATATATATATATATATATATATATAAAGTTGCAGACCCTGATCCAAACTCTCCTGACCTTGGGGCATGTCCACCATATGTGATAGGTGGATCCCTCTTGGCCGCATCCTCTAAAACACCTAGAGGTGGCTCTGGGAACAAAGGTGGCCAGTCTGGCCGGTAACCATATACTATCTCAATAAGACCTTATAGTTAGCTTCTATAATTGAGGTATTGACAAGCGATCAAGATGCTGTCTCTGACAGGGTTTGACAAATTTGCTTGGAATCTAGGAGCCAGCTAAAAAAGTTAGGAGCCAGAAAACGCACCCCGTCCCGACGAGCTTGCGCGCAGAAGCGAACACATACGTGACCAGCGCCCGCATATGTAAACGGTGTTCAAACCACACGTGAGGTATCGCCGCGATTGGTAGAGCGAGAGCAATAATTCTAGCCCTAGACCTCCTCTGTAACTCAAAACTAGTGTTGCTCACGAATATTCGCATTGCGAATATTCGACTCGAATATAGCATATTCGAGAAATCGCGCTATATTTCGAATTTCGCGGTGAATATTCGCAATTCCGAATATTCGCATTTTTTCAATTTGATTTTTAAAACAGATCACATCCTATCGACGTCTAAAAGCATTGCTGGTATGATTAGAGACCCTGGGCCGAGTAGCTAAGCTGAGGCGATCCTTTTATGTTGCCAAATTGAAAAAAAAAAAATTGCGATTTTTCGCTATTGCGAATGCGAAAATTATTGCGAATTTTCGATAACTGTGGTAGGAGAACTCTGATTGTCTCTGATGCAAAAGGGGGGGGCTTTGTGTATGTTTCTGTTATGAATATTTGTATGTTTGATATTATTATTTTTTGTAAGAAGGAAAAAATTGCGCATACCTTAAAAAAAGGGGAGAATACAGCAGCAACTCAAAAATGTTATACAACATAATTTAATACAAGACAGAAAATGGAGTCGCTCTACAAGAATAAAAAATATGTCTAGTGACAAGACATGTGGGCAAATTATAAAATAAGCAAGCGCAAATAACTTGTGAAATACACAGTGAAACAAATATATAAAGAAATATAGTCCCAATAATAGAAAAATAATCTTTCATAAAAATGTCTTTGATATGTGAAGTGAAAAAAAGTCCAAAGCATGCAGCATGAACGTGTTCAATCTTCAAGGTGTTTGATTGACAAACGGCTGTGACAGATGGATAGAGTAAAGAATCACCACCAATGCAAAACACTTTTTATTTTCTATTGTAAAATATCAAGAATATTCTGAGCCAATCAGAGTGCTCCTTCTGCATTTGCCGAATATTCGCAATTATTTTGTATTGTAAAATATCAAGAATATTCTGAGCCAATCAGAGTGCTCCTTCTGCATTTGCCGAATATTCGCAATTATTTTGTATTGTAAAATATCAAGAATATTCTGAGCCAATCAGAGTGCTCCTTCCGCTTTTGCCGAATATTCGCAATTATTTTGTATTGTAAAATATCACGAATATTCTGAGCCAATCAGAGTGCTCCTACAGCATTTGTCGAAATTGTGCAGTAAATATCGCATTCGCATGTTGCGATATTTCGATAAAATATCACGAATATTCTGAGCCAATCAGAGCGCTCCTCCAGCATTTCTCGAAATTGCGCAATAAATATCGCATTCGCATGTTGCGATATTTCGATAAAATATCACGAATATTCTGAGCCAATCAGAGTGCTCCTACCGCAGTTATCAAAAAAATCGCAATTATTTTCGCATTCGCAATAGCGAAAAATCGCAATCATTTAATTTCGATAAAATATCACGAATATTCGAATTTAGCGAATATATCTCGAATATTCGAATATATATTCGAGATATATCGCGAAATCGAATATGGCATATTCTGCTCAACACATGCAACCTGTAGATTTTTTTAAACGTCGCCTATGAAGATTTTAAAGGGTAAAAGTTTGTCGGCATTCCACGAGCGGACGCAATTTTGAAGCGTGGCATGTTGGGTATGAATTTACTCGGCGTAACATTATCTTTCTTAATATTAAAAAAAATGGGGATAACTTTACTGTTGTCTTATTTTTTAATTAAAAAAAGTGTAATTTTTTCCCAAAAAAATGCGCTTGTAAGACCGCTGCGCAAATACGGCGTGACAGAAAGTATTGCAATGATCGCCATTTTATTCTCTAGGGTGTTGGGATAAAAAATATATATAATGTTTGGGGGTTCTAATTGGAGGGAAGAAGATGGCAGTGAAAATAGAGAAAAATTACATTAGAATTGCTGTTTAACCTGTAATGCTTAACTTGTAATACCAACGGCCACCACCAGATGGCTCCAGCTCACACATCTGGTGGTAATAACTTGTAATACCAACGGCTCACCACCAGATGGCGCCAGCTCACAAAAAAAAAAGCCGTCGCCAGGACACTATTTCTAGTCGCCATGGCGACCGGGATTTGTCGACCCCTGATATTGCATGCCATTCTTCAAGGTCAAGGGTTTCCTGAAAATCTCGTTCACATTGGATCATGTAATTCAGTTTCGTCGAGACCTACGTCAAAATTGTATATATAGCTGATATATGACCTCAAATTTTTTCATACTGACTACATAAATGTTCCATAGACGTCAATGTTGTTAAATCACCCTTGCGAGCTACAGTTTGTACATAATGGCGTAT
Source organism: Rana temporaria (assembly GCF_905171775.1). NCBI lineage: Eukaryota > Metazoa > Chordata > Amphibia > Anura > Ranidae > Rana > Rana temporaria. The sequence goes on from NC_053498.1 coordinate 58,273,606, forward strand.
TTGAGTATATCTATAACGTTCAGCATTTGGTATTTGTCGATTAGGGATCGTTCGGATAGCATACCTTTTGTGGTCGCAAAGATCGGCTATTCGCATCAAGCCCTGGTTAGTCCACCCTTCGAACGCAAGGGGAGTGAGGCCCGGGGTGAACTCTCTCTTTTTTTAACAGTGTTGGACAGAGTTGGACATAATTATAGTCGGTCTCTTTCATTGGTAGCCTCATAATGTGAGAGATTGGTTCCGGGCGACAGGAATCAGATTCCATAGTCATCCATATAGCTTGGGGTTATTGGGAGTAAAATTGGCTTAGATGCATGGCTTATCTAGTTGAATTGATGTATGTTTACTCTCTGCACAAGGCTTACTGGACAATGTCCCATCTATCGCTGTTCTTCAGCTTCCGTGCAGGTGTGCATACCAATGATGGTTTTAGCCATTCTAATAAAGCTGAGAAAGCAACAATAGCAGTGTGATACAGTATGTCCAGTGATGGACAGTAATGTGTACATCCAGACAGAGAATGTCAGACCTGAAAGAACCGAGGAGAAAGGCATCAACCATCTCTGCCTTGGTGGTTTAAAAGCCTTTATTCTGCCCTGTATGCCAGGATTGTTCAAGATGGCAAAAGCCACTGAGAATGATCATATAAAGACATCTCTGCACCTTAAATGGCTTTTATTCAGCAGTGCATTGAAATCGTGCTTCGTGAGTGGTTTAATTTCTTGGTTTTGTTAGTGGTCTTTCTTGGTTAATGAGACTGTTTTTATAACTGGTAGCTCACCCTAATAGTTGCTGAATATCTGTTAATGGTATGACCCCTGTCTCAGCATCTACACGTTTCATCCTTTTACTTGTATCTTATAACACTTATTTATTTATTTCAGGGATCCGAGTTCTCGATGGCCCTCTCACAGACAGCATGGAGGCAATTGCTTTCAACAAACACTATCAGATCAATGATATCTACAGTTGCAGGTGATTAAAGCTGTACATCTACTGTAGCCATTTACAAAACTGATGATTTTGTGGTTTTGGCTCTTTTTCGTCTTTGATGCTCTTTGATTTGCAGACTTTATTGGTGATAATTTAGATGAAGCATTGTGTATATTAATAGTGTCAAATTTTAACAAGGTGTTTTTTTTTGTTTTGTTTTTCAGCAAGCTTTATGCATTTTAGTAAGTGTTTAGCTGCACTGAAGTGCAGAAGTGACCCTGATGGCTACAAAAAGAGCCCATGGTATCACCTAGCCCACTTCTGTTAGCAAAAAAGTTAAATGGGAAAAAAAAAAATGTTTTTAAAAAACAAAATTTTATAATGAAATAAAATCTTTTTTAAATAAAGGGAAAAAACAACCCAATCACCCCACGTGCACACAAGAATGAAAACATGCACTATGAGATATATATATATTTTAATGTCGATGCCAGAGCAGAGCTATCAGTCACAAATTGATCTACTTTCTAGTGCCATTGTTGGACATTATCCAACCATGCTGCTTAAAAACTAGGCACAGATTTTGAACTGAACCAAGTCCTATATGCATTAGTTACCCTGGGGAGTTAAAATACTATATACCGTAGTTTTATTTTAACTTTATAGGGGACTAAGTGCATATAGCATAGCTCCCAACTGTCCCTGATTTGGAGCAATGTCCCTCATTCCTCCTCATTTGTCCCTCATTTTGGTCTGATCTATATAGATGTATATAAAATGCACTTTTTATCTATCTGTGTTCTAAATTGCTGTATTTGTAAATTCCAAAAGCCAATATAAAGCAATAGTAGTGGTTAAAAAAAGCACTCGTGGGGCTACCAAATCTTTTTTTTTTTTTTTTTTTTGTACGATTCTCCTTTAAGGGGGCGTGGCAAGGGTGTGTGTCTTATGCCTGCATACATTTGCTGATCGGCGTCCCTCATTCTCATCTCAAAAGGTTGGGCGGTATGCATATAGTCAGGGCCGTCATCAGGAATTACACAGCTTCAGGCATGGGCCCCCTGGAGCAGAGAACCGGGGGGGGGGGGGGGTGCTGCGAATTGGGGGGGGCGTGAATTGAGAAGCAAGGGGGGTGCCACGAATTGGGGGGGGAGTGGCATGGGGACCTCTGGGCCCTTTAATTAAAATTAAAAAAATAAATATATAAAAAAAAAGCGGGGCCCCTTACAAAAAAAGGGGAGGTTGCCATCCGGGCCCCTTACAGGTGTACTGCCTGTACCCCCCTGATGGCGGCCCTGCATATAATACTTGGTCTCATTCAGATCTGTCCCTTCTTTTCTAAGCAGAATGGTTGGACAGGTTTCTCTCATGTCCGACAATGCTGCTAGAAAGAAGATGTATTTGTGGAGGGGAATGTTTCAGGCTCTGTATTTCTCTTGCTTTTACTTTTAGGGCCGTCAAAGTATTTTGTTCAACTACTAGAATGTGATTTTTTTTACTCATATTTTATTGTTTACATTTTTAAGCTGGGGCCCTGATGATGATGGAAAGACTGTTGATGGACCTCATCAGTTGGGAAAGGTACTTTGTTTAATCACACTAAAAATGTAATCATTTCCTCTATGTAAACAAAATTTTATATGAAACAAAACAAATTGCATTTTTTTCCCTGCCATATTTCCCTCTTTGCCTCTATGCAATAACTACTTGACCTCCAGAAGATTTACCCCCTTCATGACCAGGCATTTTTTGCAATACGGCACTGTTATGTTACTGATAATTGTGACACTGTATCCAAATAAAATGTATGTCTTCTTTTTTTTTTTTTCACAAATAGAGCTTTCTTTTGCTGGTATTTGATCACCGCTGCATTTTTTTTTTTATCTGCACTATAGACAAACAAGTCTAACAATTTTGAAGTAAAAAATAATATATTTTACTTTCTTCTATAAAACATATATCCAATGAAAAAAAAAATGTTTTTTGCTACATATTTTTTGTAAACAAAATCCCAATAAGCGTAAATTGATTGGTTCCCTTAAGTTATACTGTCTACAAACTATGGGATATTTTTTTTTTATTATTTATTTTATACTAGTAATGGTGGCGATCAGCTGCGATAATGCAGCAGACATTATGACACTAACTGACACTTTTTGGGGACCAGGGACATTATTACAGTAATCAGTGCAAAAAAATGCACTGTTACTGTACCAATGACGCTGGCTGGGAAGGGGTTAACATCAGGGGCCATCAAAGGGTTAACTGTGTGCCTAGCCAGTCTTTTACTATACTGTGTTAGGTGCTTTTACAGGGGAAGAGATGGAATTTATTCCCTTCTTTGCAGGCACACAAACACCATCCCTTTCCTCCTGTCAGAACAGCAAGCTTTTACACAGGCAGATCACAGTTCTGTGTCTCTGCCTGACTGATGGGTGCCGGAGGACATTGCGTACCCTTCACCCTTCGATTGGCTTTCGCTTTGTGTAATCATGCGTGCCCCCTACCCGGCAGTGTCAGATCTCGTGAATATAAACGTGATCTGATGCACAGGTGCAGCTCTGTAGCAATAAATCTTCTATAGGGCAGACTTAAAGCAGGTTAAATAGGAGACCTTGGATCAGATGATAACCAGATTCTATGAGATCCCAGTTCCCTCTGGGAATATAGGAAGCCAAGCTCTGCACTGAAGTCTGATACAGAATAAAACATGAACATGATGGTAGCTCCTGGGAGAGAGAAATGCGGCCTTGCCAGATGTAAGTCATAATATCAGTACATGGTTATTTAATTTTTTTTACAATACAGACATGATAAATGAAGTACTGAGTTTAGACTGGGAAGTCCTAAACGTGCACTTTCCTTTTTAAACGGGTGTTCAGTCTCTCACAACACATTTCCTCACCAGAATCTTTGTATCTATAACACTATAGCATATTGTATGAATATCTTTATTTTTTACTCCCACCTTTAGGCTGCCCTACAGCACGGAGTCATTGCTGGACGGAAAGGATTTGGAAGCATTTTTGTAGTGGCCAGTGGTAATGGAGGCCAATACAATGATAACTGTAATTATGATGGATATGCCAACTCTATTTATACTGTCACTATAGGTAAATGAAATGTATTTTATTACAGTCAAGAGAAACTACATTCGCTGTGCATCAATTGTATTTTTTTAAAAGCCCATATGTTTTTAAATTGATGTTTTATCTGGATATGTATATCCATTTATGTTGTCAAATGAATATTTTATACATGATAATGTATTGCCAAAGTGCTCGAGAGAAGCTGCCTGCCTTTGGGTTCACTCTTTCTCACTGAACCCCAAACAGAGGTTGGTGGGGTGCAGCCACTGCTTTGACTGATTTAACAGTGTAAAAAAAAAAATCAGCTTGAGCTTTTGAGCTCTGTAAACACGTTTTCCAACAGGAGATGGGGAGAACCTGGAAAAAAATATGAAAGGAGGTCATGGCTTCCTCAATGTATTTAAATGTAATATTTAATATTTTGTAAAAACCAAAAGGAAACAGGCGCCGCCATCTCAAGTATTTATTTAATAATCATTAAAATCAATTAAGATTGCACTCACAGGATGGTAGAGAAATTGGACATATCAATCACAGTCTGTACATCTATTACAGGCGGCCAATGGTCCAGAGGTGGCTTGGTAGACTCTGTATATCACACTGCAACAGGCTGGAACCCTGGCTGCACGATGGTGAGGATGGCAAGTAGATCTGTAATGAGCTGGGTACAGCCACTGTGTCCCCTGTAATGGAGAGGCTCCACTGGGCTGACAGATGAGCAGGCGAGTCTTATGGGAGAAATCGTAACCAGAAATGCAATCTTAATTGGTTTTAGTGTTCATTTAATTTTTGTTTTTACGGTGTATAGAGGAGATCCAATTTCCTGAGAAGTGCAGCAGCCATCACTATAGTGGACTTTTAACTTGTACCTCAATTTAGACTTTACGGCATTTGTGGGGGGTCCTTCCCGTCCTCTGTGCTATTGAGCCTTTTTTTTCTCTTTTTAATATTTCATATTTACCTGACAAAAAGTATTATCCTGCCTATATTACATTAAGGGAAGCCATATGTACAAAACTGCTGTAAGTTTATTTAAAATGTTTAAGTTAACACGTTCAATTAGTGTAGCATGTGTATGTGGCGAGACCTTCAACGCAAAATAAAAAAATAAGTTTTAAAGATACTTGTATTTCTCTTTATCCGTTTTATCCCTGACCTAATTTACCCACACTCCCCCTCCATAGATGCATAATTACCCCCATCTCTAGTGGTCCTATGCAGCAGTATAAGTCTTCACTGTCCTGGCCTCATCTGAATAATACAGTCCTATAGACTTTTATAAGACTGTTGTTGATCATCTCTGGCTTTGGAAGACCGCTCCATCAAAGTCTATGGTGCACTAATTCTCAGGAGTAGCCAGGACAGTGAAGACTTGCACCACTAAATGTAAATGGCGAAACCTCCACGTTTTTGTTTTAAAGTGTGCTTATCCTTTTAGATAAAGCAAAGTTATTAAAAGAACCATTTTAAGGGGTAAATTAACATATGTGCTACACTGTGTAAGATGAGTAGGTGCCAAAAAAGAAATTAACCTTAATTAAAATATAACAGAAAAAATTGTGAACAAAGAATCTAGGACAATGATGTTCAAAAATGTATAAAAAGTGTGGATAAAGCTGCTAAAACCTGTAATTTCACCACATAAACAAAAAAGAAGTTTAAAAATGAAATGGAGTGGCACTAAATATAAAACAATAATAATATTCCCAGGAGAAACACAAAAATATTGATATCTGAATAAAATCTCAATCTGACAAAAAAAAAACATAGAATGCAAGAAAATAATAACCCAAAATCTATGAATGTTATGTGCAATAAATACAAAACAGTAAAAATCAGTTAATATCCAATGGGCAGTGCCTCCAAAATTCAGTGATGTGTGGACCACACCAATGATACATAAAGTTTAATAATAAAGTGCTGTAATAATTTTCCAAATCCAGTGGTAAGAAAAAATATGCAATTCAGTGTCCAATCAGAGTGCTCAACCGCTGTGCGCAATGGCCACTTTTCTTAGGATTCAATGTAACACACTTCAATTGAATCACAGATCTCCATAGGGTACATATCGCTCAGTGATAGATGGTACTTAAACGGCCAGCACATGGAATAGGAATGATAATCCACATAGTGTGGTAGTAATACGTTTATTTAAAAACCGTGGAGACTTAGTTAAAATTGCTAATGGGCATCAAAACGAATGGGACCGCAGGGTCACACAGCTGCAGAACGCTGACAAATCCGCACTTCCTGTCTCGACCGCGACTGAAAGTGATGGGAGCCATTAGCATTTTTAACTGCAAGTCTACATTTTTTAATACACTATGTGGATTCCTATTTCTTGCGCTGGCCATTTGAGTGCCATCAATCACTGAGAAATATGTACCCTTTGGAGATCTGTGATTAAATTAAAGTGTGTTACATTGAATCCTAAGGTGAACAGCCATTGCGCATAGTGGTGGAGCATTCGGATTGGACGCTGGATTGCACATTTTTTTTTTTTTTATTATCCCTGGATTTGGAAATTTACAGCACTTTTTATTAATGTACTTTATTTATAATTGGTGTGGTTCACGCAGCACTGAATTTTGGAAGCGCTGTCCAACCCCAATGGAACTGATTTTTACTGTTTTATATTTATTGCACATAACATTCATATATTTTGGGTTAATAATTTCTTGCATTCTAATATAAATATATAAATATATATATATATATATATATATATATATATATATATATATATATATATATATATATAGGCCCGGATTCTCGTACCTCAGCGCATAGTTATGCCGGCGTAGCGTATCGAATATACGATACTCCGACGTATCGCAGAGCGGCAAGCACAGTATTCACAAAGCACTTGCTCCCAACGTTGCGCCAGCGTAACGTAAATTCTTTGGCGTAAGCCGGCCTAATTCAAAGTAGGTGGAAGTGGGCGTGATCCATTTAAATGAACCGTGACCCCATGCAAATGATGGGCCGAACGAACGGCGCATGCGCCGTCCCGTGGACGCATCCCAGTGCGCATGCTCAGAATCACGTCGGAAATGCTCCCTAAGATACGTTGAATCACTGCCTAGGACGTGAATGTAACGTACGCCCAGCCCTATTCACATACTACTACGTAAAATACGACGGCTGTTCCCTGGTCCATACCTTAACATGACTTGCACCTGCTTTATGAGGCTTAACTTTACGCCGGACGTACGACTTGCGTAAACCGCGTATATTAATGCGCCGGGCGCAAGTACGTTTGTGAATCAGCGTATCTCACTCATTTGCATATTCGAATCCTAAATCAATGGGAGCGCCCCTTGCGGCCAGCGTAAATATGCGCCCAGAATACGACGGCGTAGGAAACTTACGTCGGTCGTAGGAAGCCTATTTCTCTTCCGTTCATGGACGGACACGGCATCCTTTGACAGTAGGGTTATATCTGCTTCCTTTAGGAGAGTTTGGGCAGAAAAAAAGCACTTTAAGTGTTAACAACACATTCCTCAGTGCAGCTCCTCCCAGGGGGCGTGGCCCCCCGGGTATAACCCACACCCTGCTCTAGCAGCCTCAGTTTTCTCCTGCCTAACGACAGGAGAGGTCATGCACTTCTGGAGTCCTGTACTCTGGAGATTTTTTTCTTGCGATTTTTCTCGCTTTTTATTATTTTGTTCCTGCATTTTTGAATTCTGTGATTCTTCTATCAACAGCCGACTGGGTGACAGGCTGGGTCTTGACCCTTGTCGTCGCCCCATGTTCGGCCATCGAGCGTGTGCCGGCCCTCAGCTCAGCTTTGGGACGTCCACGACAGGCCCCGTTGCTCCAGGGGCGGCAGTGGAGCATCTTGTTCTATGGCACACATATGGCTTTGTCACAGTGTGTCTGGCCGACAGCCATGCCATTTAGCAGACGTTGGTTCTGTCTGGGATACCTCCAGCCGGTGGTCGCAGGACGGGTAAGTAGTGGCCCCTTGCTCAGGTAAGTGGTCTGGCTGGAATTTTCCCCTGGGAGGTCAACTGAGGGCTTGCCCTGCTTTCCTCTCTCCCTTATTTCCTCTCCCTCCTTTCCCATTTGGGTAGCGGCTGTGAGGTGGGGTTTTCTGCGGTTTTTGGTACACCTGTACCTGTGTGCGTAGCAGGGGCTGAGTGTGTTCACTGCAGGGCGCTGTGTGTGTTCACTACAGGGCCTTTTTATGTGCTATGGTGATTTTGTGCTGTACTGTTTTTTTGCTGTCACTGTCTTTTTAAATGCGCAACGGCCCCCATTTTGCCGGAGTCGCGCTTTATATAGCTCGGTGGCCATTTTCTTGTGGACCTGTGCTGTTTTTTACACATACGGCGGCCATCTTAGAAATCGTTTGGCCTTGTGTGGCCGCTTTAGGGCTGCAGAAAAGACCGCAAATCTGCCTGAGGGACAGACGCAGCACAGCCGGCTTCTCTGCACACTTAGGCTCCTCTCAGACCGCACTGCACCTGGGTGAGGTGGTGAGTTTCCCTGGGGGCCCCCATACTCAGTAAGGCCGGGAGGTGACCGTGGGTATTTCTTTGCAGTTAGGTGACACAGCGGGGGGGGGGCATTATGGAGCCTGGACAGGTACGTCTTCCCCGGTAAGCCTGAGTTAACCCTTGCTGCCCCTCCCCCTGCCACATCTGCTATGGCAATGTTGGTGGCGTTTTTTCTCGCCAGGTTTGAAGCGACTGGTGGCCGGATGGAGGGTATATTAGCGCCCCCCTGGCCTGCTTCTGGGGATATCTCTGACACTCTGTATTGTCAGATGATGCAGGCTTAACCCACGCGCACAGTGAGAGCGACTCTGATTCAGGGTCGGTTACTGATGGGAATTGTTGGAGCTATTTTTTCTGCAGACGTGATACTCAGTACTTGAGGATGGGGCGGGGGCACCTGCTGTGCCTGTCCTTTTTTGGTCCCGCAAACCGCCACGCACTGACAATGTTTTCCTTGTATTCCTTTTTTGGGACTGTTTGTTCCAAAAGGAATGGGATACGCCGCAGACAGTTTGTGCATTGCGACCCGTTATCCCTTTGTGGAGGACGTTTTTAGTAAAGTGGGTCTCTCCTCCGTCCGTGGACCCTCCCGTGTCCAGGTTGAGCTAACCACCATGTGGATGGGGCTCCTGCCTTTGAGGACCCCGCGGATGGGAGAATGGAGGCTGTGGCCCGCTCCATCTTCGCGGTAGGGGGTTTGGCTGTGAAACCGTTTTTTGCCGGGGCTCTGGTGTCACGGACTCGGACTGTACGGGCAACGTTTGTTTGCTGCAGGAGCTGGAGGCTTCCGAGACCTGCAAGGACATGGCTGAACAATTAGTTCTGGGTCTAAAATGTGTCTGTGAGTCGGTCCTGGTTACGCTTTTGCTTTCCAGGGCTTCCGCCTATGCGGTGGTACTGCGCCACCTTGTGTGGCTGAAGTGCTGGTCTGCGGACCAGTCCTCAGAGAAGGCCTTGTTTGATTTGTCCTTTAAGGGTGAACGGTCTTTTGGGGCATCCCTGAATGGCATCTTTATGGATGCCACGGGTGGTATGAGCACACTGTTCCCACAGTCTGGGAAGGGCTAGGGGCCTCGCCATGAGCAAGGGCCCTCCTTTACTACCCCCAAGCGTTTTTTTTTTCTTTCGCCCGCCCTGTTCGGTGGGGGAAGGTTTGCAAGGTGCTAAGACCCCCGCACCTGGTACCGCAAGCCCAACAAGTCTGCGGACATACCTGCTTCCGCCTGAAGGTCTGCCCGTGTCTCTGGTGGGGGACCGGCTTCGTGAATTCGCGGCTCAGTGGAGGTCTCTCCTCTCCGACCGTTGGGGTTGCAAAGTAGTTTCCTCGGGGTACAAGATAGTTTCTCTCGACTACCAAATAGGATTTTTCTTTTTTTCCTCCAACCTCTGGCTTCCTCCGGTTCGCCGGTTGGCTCCGTCAGGGGCTGTCCAGGATCTTCTGGTCGGGGGAGTGATTGTGCCAGTTCCCTAGATGGGACGGTTTTAGGGGTTTTACTCCAATCTGTTTGTAGTCCCCAAGAAGGACGGGGTCCGTCCAATCCTGGACCTCAAGGCCCTCGTTTGTTTTGTCAAAGTGCAAAAATTCAGGATGATGTCGATTCGCTTGGTGATAGCGGCACTCCATCAGGGGGATTTTCTGGCGTCCTTAGATGTCATGAACGCGTACCTGCATGTTCCCATATGCTCAAAGCACCAGAGATTTCTGTGCTTTGTGGTCGGGGAGGACCATTTTCAATTTGTGGCCCTCCCATTCGGCTTGGTGTTGGCACCACGGGTTTTCACCAGGGTGCTCGTCCCGATACTGGCCCTGCTGTGACAGCGGGGGTTTGTTATCGTGGGATATCTGGACGGCATTCTCCTACGAGTTTCTTCGGACTCAAAATTAGTAGAGGACGTGTCTATCGCGTGTCAGACTCTCCAAGAGTTTGGCTGGCTTCTGTATTGTCCAGAAGTCGGTGTTGATTCCGTCTCAGGGACTGGAATACCTGGGACTAGTCCTGGATTCCGCCGAGGCTAGAGTTGATTTTCTCCTAACGGAGAAACTTCAGACTCTGCAATCTGCAGTGCAGCAGTTGTCGTCCCAGAAGTGGTCATCTCTGCAAATCTGCATGAGGGTTCTGGGTCTGATGGTGGCCTCTTTCGAGGCGGTTCCGTATGCCCAATTCCACACCAGGGTGCTACAGAGGGAACTGCTGTCGCGTTGGGACAAGCTTCCGTCATCTCTCGATTACCAGATTCAATTGAGTCAACTGGTCAAGTCTCCCCTGGTGTGGTGGCTGGCGTCTCCGGTGCTTCGGACCGTGAAGTCGTTTTCTGCCGTGCCACTGGACAGTGGTCACGACGGATGCCAGCCTCTCCGTTTGGGGCACCCAGTCAGCCCAGGGGCGCTGGACTCAGGAGTCCTGCCTACCGATCAATATTCTGGAGCTCCGAGGCGTACGTCAATCATCAGGGAGGCACACGGAGTTCAGCTGCAGCGACGGAGGTCGCGAACATCCTTCGGTGGGCCGAAAGGTCCGTTCCGGCTCTATCGGCCGTGTACATTCTGGGAGTACAGAATTGGCAAGTCGACTTCCCTAAACCAAGGAGAGTGGTCTCTCCACCCGCAGGTGTTTTAGGGTCTGTGCCAGAAGTGGGGCACTCCGGACATGGACCTTCTAGCGTCCCGTCTCAATCGGTAGGTGCCACGGTTCGTGGCCAGGTCGAAGGACCTGTGGGCGGACGCGTTGGTGGTGCCTTGGGTCACTATCGCCTAATTTACGCCTTCCCTCCTCTGAAGCTTCTTCCTCGCCTGCTGCGCAGAGTGGAAGCCGAGGGGTTTTTATCAATCCTGATCGCCCCAGATTGGCCGCGTCACTCCTGGTACGCGGACCTGGTGCGTCTGGTGGCAGACGCCCCTAGCGTCTTCCCCTGAGGGAAGATCTTCTGTCGCAGGGTCTGATCTTCCACCCTGATTTACAGTCGCTGGCTTTAGCGGCGTGGCTGTTGAGAGCCAGGGGCTGAAGGACCGAGGCCCATTGGGCTCGGTGGTCTCTACCGTGCTGCGTGCACGGAAGTCTACCTCATGTAGGATTTACCATCATACGTGGAAGGCCTACATCTCTATGCGTGAGGATTCTGCTGTTTTTACAGCAGGGAGTGGATCAGGCTCTCGCCTTAAGTACGGTTAGGAGTCAGATTTCTGCTCTGGCTGTTTACTTTCAGCGACCCTTGGCGTCGCACTCCTTGGTGCGTACGTTTGTTCAGGGGGTCTGGCATGTGGCCCCTCCGGTGCGCCCTCCACTACCCCCATGGAACTTGAATTTAGTCCTTTCGGTGCTTCAGGATGCTCCCTTTGAGGACATTCGGGAGGTTTTTTTTGACTGTCACAAAAGGTGATTTTTTTCTGGTAGCAATTACCTCGATCAGACGAGTGTCTGTCTGAACTGGCGGCCTTGTCTTACAAGGCTCCTTACTTGGTCATCCATAAGGATGAGGTGGTGCTGCAGGCCGCTGCCGTCTTTTCTCCCAAAGGTCGTTTCGGCTTTTCACATTAATGTGGTCATTGTTCTTCCATCCTTATGTCCTCAGCCGAAATACCAAGTGGAGGCCACTTTACATCCTCTGGATGTGGTTCGGGCCTTACGAGTGTACTTATCTGTTACGGTTCCGTTCCGGAAGTCGGACTCGCTGTTTGTTTCGGTGGCTGGTCCTACAAGAGGGCCTGGCAGTCTCGTCAACCACCATTTCTAGGTGGATCCGACAGATTGTGCTTCAGGCCTATGCCCTGAAGAAGCGTGCGCCTTCCTTTCGGGTTACGGCGCATTCGACCAGGCCTCTTGGGCTTTCCGGCATCATGCCTCTGTGTTACAGGTGTGTAAGGCAGCGACCTGGTCGTCGATCCACACTTTTTCGAAGTTTTACAAGGTGGATGTGTGTGCATCTTCTGATGCCTCCTTCGGCCGCAGGTGTTACAGGCGGCAGTTTATGGTTCGAGTTCCTTTGTTGAGCAACTCTGGTTTTGTTTGGGGTGTAACCTGGTTTGCTGTGTTGTTTTCCCACCCCTCGAAATTTTTTGACACTGCTTGGGGACGTCCCTACTGTCAAAGGATGCTGTGTCCATTCATGAACGGAAGAGAAAATAGTATTTTTGTACTCACCATAAAATCCATTTCTCTGAGTTTTTTATTATTCAGACATCATAATATGTTTTGGTGTTTCACCTAGTAACATTATTATTGTTTTAGATTTAGCCCCACTCCATGTTATGTTTAAACTTGTTAAAAGAGCCGGTGATCAGTATTCTTGCTGGAACTTTCTGTACCTATAGCGCCACATCCATTTAGATGATGCTAAAATTCTCAGATAAGGAAAGACGTTTTAAGTCACCACTTGCATATTATTTTGTTATGGTAAAAAATGTTTTTATTGGGTGTATAAAAAATTCATTAGTGCTGAAAAAGGCAGAGCACCGCAATAGCTGCAATACCACCATGATATGTATTTGGGGAAGCACATTTGTTAAGCCATTGCGCTTTGCCACCAAGGTGACTTACAGTGCATCCGGAAAGTATTCACAGTTTCACTTTTTCCACATTTTTATATGTTACTTCCTTATTCCAAAATGGATTAAATTCATCATTATTTTCCTCAAAATTCTACAAACAATACCCCATAATGACAACGTGAAGGAAGTTTGTTTGAAATCCTTTGCTTATTTCTTAATAAATAACTAAAAACAAAAATCACATGTACATAAGTGTTTACAGCCTTTGCTTAAAGGAGTTGTAAAGGAAAAAAATGTTTTGCCAAAAATTTATGTCTGCAAGGTAGATAGACAGAATAGTGTAATGATTCTGTTGAAAAACGAGTAAATACCTATTAAATTCCTTCATCTATATCACCTACGGCGTTCTAGTTTATGTTCTCTCATTCACTACCTGGTTTGCGGTGTTCGTTCATGTAAGAACTACATTTCCCAGTATGAATTGCGGCACGCCCAGTAATTCACACCTCCTTTAAAGTCTCTAAGCCCTGACAGGTTCTCTCCTAGATTTTATAAATCATTTACCCAGCCCTTGGCCCCTTTGCTCCCTTTAGTGTTTACCTACATAGATGATTCTCATTTTCCCTCTAGTGCCCTTTTATCCGCTAAACTCAGTCATACTCAAACCGGGTAAGGACCCCGCCCAATGCAGTAGTTATCGGCCGATCTTGCTCCTCAACATTGATGTAAAACTCTTTGCAAAAGTTTTGGCTACCCGCTTTTCGCCCCTTTTACCTTCCATCATCCATTCAGACCAGGTGGGATTTGTCCCTGGGCGCGAAGCCAGGGACAATACTACTAAAACCATCCATCTTGTCTCATACATTCGACGACATAATCTTAAAGCGTGCCTTCTCTCGTTTGGAGCGGAGAAGGCATTTGTTTGAGTCAATTGGCGGTCCTTGCGTCTTTCTCTTGAACAGATTGGCCTTGGTCCCGCCCTTGTGTCCAAGGTTATGGCACTGTCTTAACTGAAACATCGAACAAACAAACGTAGAGAAAAAGAAAGAGAAGAAAAAGAAAAAAGGAGAAAAAAAAATCTCTTAGCTACTCATCGGTGCGGTTCCGTTTAACCCAGATTGGGAATTCATCTGATTTTCGAAACTCAGTCCATACATACCAAATATGGGAGAACTGCTCTTCCCTTCCGACTTCCCGTGCCAATAGGCCTTCCAAGTCTCTAGAAGGATCCAGTTCCTTTGCCCATTCCCCCAGGGAAGGTACTGACCTTCTCTTCTAATATCGAGGAATAACTACTCTAGCTGCTGCTATGAAGTGTCCAAGCACCTCCTCTCTTGCCTTTTTTAAGGGACCTGGGATCATGTTTAGGAGAGCCACTCTGGGGGATGCGCAAATTACTGTATCCTCCAATTTTCCATATAAATCAAAAATTTGTTTCCAGAACCTTCTCACCGGGGGGCACTCCCACCAGACATGTAACATGCTACCTTTTGCCTCCAGGCAACGCCAACAGATGTCAGGTATATCTTGATTGATTTGATGCATTGTAGAAGGGCACCTATACCATCTACTCACCAGCTTATACGCCTTTTCTTGTGATCTTGTATCTATTGAGGTTTTATGAGTCAAAATAAAACTTTTTTGCCAGTCGGGTAAAGCTATATTCTCTTGGAGTTCTTTCTCCCACTTCCACGTGAACGGGGGGGGGGGGGGATCTGGATGGATTGAAAGCAAAAGGATAGAGTATAATATAGAAATTGAATGTGATAATGGTTCTTCTTGCAACAGCAAAGATTCAAATGCAGTTGGTTCAGCATAGAAATCTTGTTTTTTCTTTTTCTTCTCTTTATTTTTCTTTTTCTCTGTTTGTTCGATGTTTCAGTTAAGACAGTATGTATCGCATATCTGTATGTTTTGTCGTTACGACTATAATATTAATGTATGTATATCTGGGTACTGGTAAAAATTCAATAAAATTAAGATTGATTTCAAGGTTATGGCACTATATTCCCGACCTTCGGCCTCCGTTCTGGTTAATGGCTCCTCATCATCTCAGTTCCATATATCCAACGGTACCCGGCAGGGTTGCCCTCTATCGCCCCTACTCTTCGTACTGGTGATAGAACACTTGGCTAGGGCCTTTAGGCAGAATTCCTCCATTGTGGGGATTCAGACACCATCTGCTATTCACAAACTCTCCCTTTACGCGGATGACCTTCTGGTCTATATGCAGCAACCGCACACATACCTACTCTCTTTGATGCATGAATTCTATAGGTTTGGAGAGTTTACTAACTTTAAGTTGAACATGTCAAAGACAGAGGCCCTCAACATTTCCTTATGACCCTCTACCCTCGCCGGGGTTAAGGCTAATTTCTCCTTCCAATGGGTAGCCAAAGGCATATCCTACCTGGGATAACGATCCCCTCTAATTTGTCAGATTTGTATGCCCTTAATTATTTCCCTATGCTAGCCCAAATTAGGAAGGAATTGGATGCCTGGCGCCCCTCCTCGTTACCCTGGTTCGGTCGCATTAACTCCCTGAAAATGGACACCCTGCCTAAATTGTTGTATTTGTTTCAGACGATACCCATTTCTGTCCCTAAACACTTCTTCACTTCCCTGCGCTCCATGTCCATTCGATTTGTATGGAACCAGGGCCTATCTCGCATTCGCTACACTTTGCTCACTTATCCTAAAACCCAAGGAGGGCTGGGTCTCCCGGATTTCGAATTATACCACAGGGCGGCATTGCTATCTAGGGTTCTGGAACCTAAAGCATCCACCTTGGTGGAACAAGACCTGTCCCCATATGACTTGCGGGCCTTATTATGGGACTTTAGACGGCAAATACATTTACTTTCCTCGTCCTCCCCCCTAACACTCGCAGCCTTAAATCTCTGGTATAAAAAGAGTCTGCTGCTTCTTCTATCCACAGACCCTTTGCCCTTTACTTCATTGTTTGACCACCCTTCTGTGCCTCAGGGTATGGGGTCCAATATGGTAGGCACATATTCACGGTCATGAAAAAACAAACACAATGACGCCGCAAAAGAGGGAGATTTGAACCACAATACCACAAAAAGTTGACAAATTGTTATAAAAAGGGTAGGGGAGGAAGGGAAACAGACCAATAACTGGAGAATAATAAAACGGATGGTAATGAAAGTCCCAATAGTTAAAGTTCGTATATAAACAGTTCAAAATGACATATACACCGTGGTAGCACTTTGGAGAGTGAAGCAAGACTCCTGTAATAGCAAAAACAAAAAGAAAAAATGCGCCTACTAAGTGCAGTATGTCTAATAATATGGAATTTATTAATTCATTAAAACAGCCAAATTGCTACTCACTGAAAATTAGTACAAAATGCGCTCATAAAAAGGGGAAGTCTAGTCACTGTAGATCGTCGGCCGATGATGGTGGCTTCTCTGGTGAAGATATTGTTGGTTGCTGTCCAGGAAAGAAGCGAGGCAGAGCACTGTGGGAACAGCGAATCCCGGAAGTACCTGTTCGGCGGCGTGCTTTAGGCCTGGAGCGCACACGGCTCTCGGCAACAGGAAGTGACGTCAGACAGGGGCTCGTAGTGATGACGCGTTTCAATGCTTTCGCATTTTCATCAGATCTAATGGAAGGAGGAGACTGGCATACTTATATATGCTCTGTAGACCAAGATGGGTCTGGAAAGCAAGGATAATGGGCAGTCATTTTAAAAAAAAAAAGAAAGGAAACATACTGAGCCTTGCATAACATACACTTAAAGAGCAACAACTCGAAATACCAAGAAATGGCCATAACGGACAAAAATACAATAATACAAAAGTGCAAATAAATTTTATGTTTTAATTTATAATAAAATATGTGTCAACAATGCCAAAGTCCTCTCTTCCTTTTTTGAGAATATTGGTTGTGTCTAATGGTTGATGAACACCTGAAGTACTTTTTGGTGTCGTTTTCAAATACAAAATCACGTTCAGACTGTACACAAATGAAGGCTTTGGTATCATTCACTTTGTGAAATATGATTTTTGGTACTTGTGTATTACAAATGTGTATGGAGTATGTATGTAATGTGTAATGTATATTTTAACAGGTGCTGTTAATGAAGCTGGTAAAATGCCTTTCTATGCAGAAGAGTGTGCTTCAATGTTGGCAGTGACCTTCAGCAGTGGGGACAGGCAGATGAGGAGTATTGTAAGTTGTCAAAACTATTTTAGCATTTCCTGCTGCTTTTAGATCTTGTATCCTCGCAATGTCTAACTAGATATCTCACCTTCTTGAATTGGTCCAATTTGTGTTTTGTTCTCACCTCTGCATTATAAGTTGCCCATGGTTTGTCTTAAAGGGGCATTTGCGAAGAGAATACAAATTCCTTATTTCATTATCTGTCATAAATTGGTTAGTACAGTTGTATAGACCATGCTGTAAATCATATTTCTTAATTGTACCTCACAGGACACAGGGGAACTATTTTTTAAACCATTGAGTTATGACCCATCTCTGGGTAATTGGACTCCGGCAAATAGCAAAGCCCTACATCATCCCCACCATTTTTTATTTTTTTTTGTACAGTAATGGATCTGTCTCGTTTTGCTCTATCTAAGCAGAACCTTTCTGTGTTTGTCTGCTGAGCCTCCATGCTCTATAGCAGCAGCAATTTTCCAGTTTACTTGCAGATTACTATTCCCAGAAGAATTGTACCTGGACCCTGGTGGAGAAAAATAGAAAAGTTAATACTGAAACTGGACCCTGCATATAGCATTCACCTTGCAGGTGGTTGCATTCCACGAGTTAGCTGCCATGCAGCTGAAAGAGACCCAGTCCCTGAAGACCCTGCAGGATATGCCTGACTAGGAGAGGTGAAAATGTAACTGTTTTGTCCCCAGGAAGACTAAACTCCCACATTCTTGTTGGAGTCCGTTTTCCTTGCACAAACTAGTTTTTTGGGCAACAGACCCTTTCTGGCTTTGAATCCGCATCTGGTTTTTCACCCACTCGTTCAGAAGCTCCTTTGTCGGGTATCTTTGTGTCCAAGGAGGAATTTATGGCTGCCTTTTCCACTGTACTGGAACAATTGTCAGATAGCTGTAAGGTTGAAAAAAATGATAAAGGGTCCAGGTCCCCATCCCTACAGGAGCTGCCTTGTGATATTTCCCTCCCACCCTTTATATAAGATTAGAAAGGAAGGAGAGGTGGAAGAGGAAACATCCAAAAAAGTGGACTAAAAAAAAACAGCTTCCCCAAAAAAAGTGTGCATTTCAAGCTGTGGACCCTGTGTCTTATGTCTAAAAGACTTGCACTACTACCAGTGAACAATTTACTGGTGTTTGAGGACCCTGCCAGTAGGAAAGTTGGGTCTGTCCTCAGGGGTTCTTTTCCTTGGTAAGTGTGACCATCCAACCTGCTGTTGCTTTTGTAGGCGTTTTTTTAGGCTTTGTTGGTTTGTGCAAGGTGCATGGCTAAAGAACCTGGGGATATTAAGTCAAGTGCTTCAGATAGAAAGCACTTTAAGGTCTTTCCTGAAGCATTACGCTTCTGTGTGGACAGGTTGGGAAGTTCTCCCTGACTACTCTCTTGCATGGAACTTTGGTTCACATATGTCAAGTGCTATGGCTATAATGCTGGTCAGTGGCGCTCCCTTGCAAGAAATACACTGCTCAGCATAAATGAGTACATTCTTTTTTTGAAAAGTAAGATTTTAATCAATATCTCAATGAACACATAAACAATTTCCAAACTTTTGACAAAAGTGAGTTTTATAGAACATTTGTTTAACTCCATTACATGAAAGTAAGGTTAATAATATAACTTGGATTAAAAAATCTTCAGTTTTACTCAATTTAGTTGATGCAAAAATTAATACATCCCACAACCAAAAAAATGTCATCTAGTATTTTGTATGACCTTCATGATTTGTAGAGTTGTCCCGATACTGAGCATTTGCGCGAGTACTTGTACTTGCGCAAATGCTCCCGATGCCTGACCCGATACTTTTTTTTTTTTTTTTCGAGTGCGGGTGGAGAGGGGGCGGAGAGCGGAGCAGATCAGTCCTTATATGGAGGAGAGGAGAGCTGCTGCCGCCTATTCCCCTAAGACAAAGCCAAGTCCCCCCCCCCCCGCTGCTGCCGACATCTAGTTAATTTGCGCTTGGGGAACACAACAGTTTTCATTTGAATAGCTGTGTGTTCCCCGCCGCGCCTCATGTATAGACACTCCCCCTTGCCCAGAAACTTTGATAGACAGATCACCCGTCCCAGGATTGGACGGGTGATCTGTCTATCAAAGTGCCTGGGCAAGGGGAGTGTCTATACATGACGAGGCGCGGCGGGGGAACACACAGCTATTCAAATGAAAGCTGCTTTGTTCCCCCAGTGCTGATCAACTAGATGATCATGTCGGCAGCGGCGGAGGGGGGGGGACTTGGCTTCTCTTAGGGGACACAAGGCTGCATCGGGGACATGGCTGCATCGGGGACATGGCTGCATCGGGGACATGGCTGCATCGGGGACATGGCTGCATCGGGGACATGGCTGAATTTAGGGACAGGGCTGCATTTGGGGACACATGGCTGCATTTAAAAAAAAGTAACGGTAATCGGTATCGGCGAGTACATGGAAAAAAAGTATCGGTACTTGTACTCGGTCCTAAAAAAGTGTATCGGGACAACCCTAATGATTTGTAAGGATAACACCAAGTCTTCTAGTAATGAAATGAATAGTTACATAGTTAGATAGTATTTGAGGTTGAAAAAAGACAAGTCCAACCTGTTTTTGTGTGCTTTTATGTCAGTATTACATTGTATATCCCTGTATGTTGTGGTCATTTTGGTGCCTATGTAATAGTTTTTTTTAATTATCGATGCTCCCTGCTGAAACCACTGCCTGTGGAAGAGAATTCCACACCGTTTCCGCTTTTACAGTAAAGGTTAAACCAATTCTCTTCTAATTTTAGTTCATATCCGCGTGTCTTTTTAAATTCCCTTTCGCAGAAAAGTTTTATCCCTATTGTGGGGTCACCTGTCGAGTATTTGTGTATTGTGTATCCTATCACCTCTCAGGAGTCTCTTCTCCAGCGAGAATAAGTTCAGTGCTCGTAACCTTTCCTCATAACTAAGGTCCTCCAGTCCCTTTATTAGCTTTGTTGCCCTTCTTTGGACTCTCTTCAGTTCCAGCACATCCTTCCTGGGGACTGGTGCCCAGAACTGGACGGCATACTCGGGTACGGCCGGACCAGAGTCTTGTAGCGTGGGAGAATTATCGTTTTATCTCTGGAGTTAATTTCTTTTTTAATGCATGCCGATCTTTTTTGCTTTGCTTGCAGCAGCTTAACATTGCATGCTACTGCTGAGCCTATCCTCTACTAGGACCCCTAGGTTCTTCTCCATCCTAGATTCCTCCAGAGGTTATCCCCCTAGTGAGTATATTGCAGTCATATTTTTTTCGACCCAAATGCAATATATTTAAATTTTTCTACATTAAACCTCATTTGCCATGTAGTTGCCCACCACATTAATTTTGTTCAGATCTTCTTGTAAGGTTTCCACAAATCGCAGAGAAATGATTGTCCTGCTTAGCTTTGTATCGTCTAGCGGGCTTCAGCAGGCTTTCAACAAGCTTCCAGAAGTGCTGAAGCCTGCTGCTTGTTTTTAAAGTGGAATTTGACCAAAAAGCCCTTCTGTGTGTTTTTTTGCAGGTGACTTCAGACTGGGACTTGCAGAAAGGCACAGGTTGTACAGAAGGCCACACAGGAACTTCTGCAGCGGCTCCCATTGCTGCAGGAATGATTGCTCTGATGCTGCAGGTCCGATCTTGTCTGACATGGAGAGATGTCCAGCATATAATCGTATTTACTGCAACAAAGGTACAGTAAGGGTTATTCCTTTTTTTTTTTTAGACTAATTCAACCAAAGACTGACTTCGGGTTCCAGTGGTTTTCATTCATAGTTACCTTTTTACTTTGAAGCCAATCGCAGTAACCAGGCTAATGATTTCCAGGTAGTTAAATATTCACTAAAATTGTTCATTTCACTTTTAAATGCAACTGTTATAACTACCAGAATCCGCCCTACAAATAGCTTCCATAATCTCTTGCACTTTGAAGCACCTAGGGGCAGGCAGAGCTTGAGCAGGATCAATACTTTAAGCCAATTAGGCTGTACTACATTGTACAGTGCTGTCTGTGTACCACTGGAAGTTTCCTGGCAGAACAAGCAGACTTTCAAGAATACACTGCTTCTTTACTGCCCTGCTAGCTGGCAGAAGATGTGCCATATATGTAGGGCCGAAACAACTAATCGATTAATCGTCAACTAATCGATTATGAAATGAATCGCTTACTATTTTCATAATCGATTAATCGGCCAGTAACATAATGGGGTTAAAAAAACTAAAATTGGCCCTTTTATAGTACAAAAAATAAATCGCTACTGTAAATATCACTTTCACTGTCCCACAGTAAAAAAAATGAACCCCTTACAGTAGCGATTATTTGCTGTTTTTGTACTTATTTTTGTTTTTTTAACCCCATTATGTTACTAAACATCTCGGGCCTGGGGTCACACCTCTGTCTTTTGGTGCTTTTTGCAGAAACACACTACAGTTCATTTACATGTTTTCCTATGGGACACGTTCACATCCATGATTTTTTTTTATCAGCTATTTGGAAAGGGCAAGGACTTTTTAATGCAACGGTGCTATTTTTTTTTTTTTTTTTGTTCAATATACTTCAATGGAGAAGCTGCAGAAAATCATGTAATGTGTTTTTGCGGCAATTTGTGTTTTGTAATTTGCCCAAAAAAATGCTATTTTTATTTTTATTTTTTAAGGCTATTATCCGATTAATCAAAACAATAATCGACCAACTAATCGATTATGAAAATAATCGTTAGTTGCAGCCCTACTTATGATATGAAATTGCTTGGTTTTCCTCCCCATCAGTACTGTCAGATGGGGGGGAATTCCTCCCATGAAGATTGTTTTCTCCCAGTGGGGGTGGGGCGGGGGGGAGCCATCACAGCCGAGAAAACAGATTATTGCTTCTGGCTTTAGCCGCTGGCAATAATCACATGTTTAAAATCTGACATGCTGGTTGTACCCAAGTCGATTTGATGGCTCGACTTGGGTACAATCAGCCTGTCCATAGATGGTTTAAATCCCGGCTGGTCCCCGCTGAACCAGCTGAGTTTCAAACCATCCATGGTTGGATTTAGACTTAAAGCGGATGTGCCACTAAAAAAATATATTAAAAGCCAGCAGCTACAAATACTGCAGCTGCTGACTTTTAATATAAGGACACTTACCTGTCCTGGAGTCCAGCGCCGTCCGCAGCAGATGACGAGCGATCACTCGTCACCCTGCTGCTCCCCCCTCCATCCACGGTGAGGGAACCAGGAAGTGAAGCGCTGCGGCTTCACTGCCCGGTTCCCTACGGCGCATGCGCGAGTCGCGCTGCGCCCGCCGATTGGCTCTCGCTGTGTGCTGGGAGCCGAGTGTTCCCAGCATACAACGTGGGACGGACGGGATGCCAGGAAAAAAAACGTCCTTTGCCCGTATCGTGTGGCCGGAAGTGGGTGCAAATACCTGTCTGTAGACAGGTATCTGCACCCCCCTCCCCCCTGAAAGGTGTCAAATGTGACACCGGAGGGGGGGGAGGGTGCCAATCAGCGCGACTTCACTTTAGGGTGGAGATCCGCTTTAACTGCTATGAAGATCCATGACCTGCTGACACTGTCTGGTAGGATAGAGTTGGAAATTTGGCTTCTGTCACATTTTTTGTTTCTGTTCATGAGCCTGTTTGGGTACACTTCATCTTATTTCCTGTCCCTGTGACAGCGGGACCAGTAAGGGGAACAGTTGTCACTGGAGCGTGACAATGCAGGCTGCAAGTTTTAACCCTTGTCCATTGTATTATAAAAAGTTCTGTCTGTCTATTGAGTTACAGGAAGTACGTGGGAATCTCCCTAATGGGGTCACAGGGGTTTTAGCCCTTACCCTGCTGTGTCCAAAAGTAAAAACATATATTTGCCCTAAGTTGGGCTATAATTGAATTCTCATTGGTCGCTGGAGTGATATGGGATCTGACTTGTGAGAGCATAAGTTGCATGACATGTCAAATGAAGCGTTTCCCTATGAAACCCGTCTTGTCAGATTAAGTTGGACTGACGTTGCAGGGCAAAGTCGGATCGGAAGTCGCGCCACTTTCATGTCAGAGCAGTGTGAGCCTGGGCTAAAGCTGAACACCACACAAATTGCTAAATACATACATAAAATACATCATATATGGGAGCTGTTTTACCTAGCAGGGAGGGAAGTCTCCTCTGTTATCTTTTTTTTTTTTTGCTACCTTTTCACATTCACTTACAGCTATAATTCACACCCTGTAACTGGATAATGAAAGGAGAAGCAGCACACTTATGATCTTATCAATCTGCTTTTGTCACCTATCGGCATACTACTTTCACTGCAATACACCTGATTGGCGCCTTCTCCCTCCCCTTCACTAAGAATTGTTGTAGAGTAGACTGCAAGAGGCTTGATACCAAGTCAACTTCAAAGTACTTACACTACTTGCATTAAAAAATACCTTTTAGGACTGTAGTTTTGTTTTAAAAAGATGCATTATTTAGTTCCTTTCATATCTGCCTGGAGTTTTGCTTTAAGATGAAGAAGTTGATTTTTCTCTACTTTTAAAGTAAACCCTGACATTTACCCAGTGAAGTGAAAAGCCTCAGATGATACACAGGAATGAAACAGGGAGGAATCGCACCCCCCCCCCCTCCACATAGGTAGAGGAACAAATAAACGTTCATAGCTGCAGTCTGAATAGACAAGCTCTCTGCTTATCTATCTCTTAGTTCCCTCCCCGACACAAATTTCCAGCTGCTTTTATCTTGGGTGTCAGAGAACCTGTCAGATGTTTTCATGCTGATAACAGAGGAACAGAGCAGCAGAAAGACATGGCACTTAGAGCTTTGAATAGAGTTAAGTAAACACTACATATATTTGCCTAGGTCAGATTTCATGACCAACCACTTTAACTGTTTCATTTTGTGGTTTATCTCTGCAGTATGAAGACCGTTTTGCAGCATGGGAAACCAATGGAGCGGGGTTCAGTCACAGTCATCAACATGGTTTTGGCTTGTTAAATGCCTGGCGTCTCACCAATGCTGCCAAGGTGACTCTAGCATTATAAGCAGTTTAATCTTTTGTCATTTGCTTACGCAGAGATGTATAGTAGGTACTGAGAGTTGCATCCAGTAAAAAATTTACCTTAATTTAGTTTTCTCCTTTGTCATTATCCATAAGCTTTTTAAAGACATCCTTTGCTGATAAAAATATGGGAACTGCTATACTGACCTGAAACAAGCATATGGTCAAAAAAATCAGAACTTCTGATCTATGTTTCTTGTTCTTGGAGAGTGACTTGATAGCACTTGATTATCGTGACAGCCATGTAATGAGCATTTTCAGGCATGATCAGCAACAGCAGCCAATATATTTCTTTCAGCACCGGTTTCTTTTTCTTCTTCTAAAAAAAAAAAAAAAAGTTTTGGCGATGCACCAAAATTTCTGCGGCCGAAAATTGCGTTTTGCTGATAAGAGAAAAGGGTGCAGATAATGGTGGCAAAACCGCATGTGTTTTTTTTCTCAATGATTTCACTGCGATTTTGTCACAATTTTTGAGGCTTATTTACCATTTTACTATGCTTATGGCATGTTTTTTTTTTTCATAGGTCATGTGAATCAAAAACTTAACACGAGTGCCTTATTGCTGCGTTTTTCAATGCATTTCAACAGGGAGGTGCGTCTTTGGTGCATTTGTTTTTTTAAACTGACCAAACATGCAGCAAGCAGGATTTTTAACAACAAATTGGTAGCGCACCAAACCAGTGTAAAGACAAACATAGAATTACATAAAAGGGATACATTTTTCTTTTCTTTCACTCATGGTTAGTGCTTGGCTGAATCCATTTATTATCTATTAACTGTGTTTACTCTTTTTTAAATCATAATCACAACAGAAACTACCCAAATGACCCTGATCAAAAGTTTACATATCCCAGTACTTAATACCGTGTATGGTCCCTTTTTAACATCAATGACAGCTTGAAGTCTTTTGTGGTATTTGTGGTTAAGGCTCTTTATCTTCTCAGATGGTAAAACGGCCCATTCCTCTTGGTAAAAAGCCTCCAGTTCCTGTAAGTTCTTGGGCTGTCTTGCATGAACTGCGGGTTTTGAGATTCCCCGAGAGTGGCTCAATGATATTGAGGTCAGGAGACTGAGATGGCCACTCCAGAACCTTCACTTTATTCTGCTGTAGCCAATGACGGGTTGACTTGGCCTTGTGTTTTGGATTATAGTCATGTTGGAATGTCCAAGTGCGTCCCATTTGTAGCTTCCTGGCTGATGAATGCAAATGTTCCTCCAGTATTTTTTGATAACATGCATTCATCTTGCCATCAATTTTGACCGAATTTCCTGTGCCTTTGTAGCTCACACATCCCCAAAACATCAGCGATCCACCTCCGTGTTTCACAGTAGGAATGGTGTACCTTTCATCCTAGGCCTTGTTGGCACTTCTCCAAATAAAGCATTTATGTCTGTGGCCAAAAAGGTTTCATCGCTCCAAATGACTTTGTGCCAGAAGGTTTGAGGCTCGTCTCTGTGCTGTTCGGCATATTGTAAGTGGGATACTTTGTGGCATTTGTGTAGTAATGGCTTTCTTCTGGTGACTCGACCATGCAGCCCATCTTTTTTCAAGTGCCTCTTTATTGTGCATATTGAAACAGCCACACTACACCTACACACTACACCTAATTTTCCACTTCTTGATTAGAGTTTGAACCAATGCCGAAACAACTAATCGATTAATCGACAACTATGAAATTAATCGATTACAATTTGCATAATCGATTAATCGGCCAGTAACATAATGTGGTTAAAAAAACTAAAATTAGCCCTTTTATAGTACAAAAAAGCAAATCGCTACTGTAAATATTACTTTCACTGTCCCACATTAAAAAAAAAAAATGAACCCCGATTATTTGCTCTTTTTGTACTTTTGTTTTTTTAACCCCATTATGTTACTAAACATCTCAGGCCTGGGTTCACACCTCTGTTTTTTGGTGCTTTTTGCAGAAACACTATACAGTTCATTTACATGTTTTCCTATGGGACACGTTCACATCCATGATTTTTTTTTCAGCTGCTGCATATTTGGAAAGGGCAAGGACTTCTTAACGCAAGACGGTGATATTTTTTATTTTGGTTCAATATACTTCAATAGAGAAGCTGCAGAAAAGCATGTAATGTGTTTTTGCGGCAATTTGTGTTTTGTAATCTGCCCAATAACTAATTGGCCAAAAAATAAATAAAAATGCAAATATTTTTTTTTTTAAGGCTATTATCTCAGGGGTCGACAAATCCCGGGCGCCAGGTCGCCATGGCGACTAGAAATAGGGTCCTGGCGACTTGGCTTGGAAGTTTTTTTTGGTGAGCTGGCACCATCTGGTGGTGAGCCGTTGGTATTACAAGTTATTACCACCAGATTTGTAAGCTGGCGCCATCTGGTGGTGGCCGTTGGTATTACAAGTTAAGCATTACAAGTTAAACAGCAATTCTAATGTAATTTTTCAATATTTTCACTGCCATCTTCTTCCCTCTAGCTAGAACCCCCAAACATTATATATATTTTTTATCCTAACACCCTAGAGAATAAAATGGCGATCGTTGCAATACTTTCTGTCATGCCGTATTTGCGCAGCGGTCTTGCAAGCGCACTTTTTTGGGGAAAAAATTACACTTTTTTTAATTAAAAAATAAGACAACAGTAAAGTTATCCCCATTTTTTTTTATATTATGAAAGATAATGTTACGTCGAGTAAATTGATACCCAACATGTCACGCTTCAAAATTACGTCCGCTCGTGGAATGGCGTCAAACTTTTACCCTTTAAAATCTCCATAGGCGACGTTTAAAAAAATCTACAGGTTGCATGTTTTGAGTTAGAGGAGGTCTAGGGCTACGATTATTGCTCTCGCTCTACCAATCGCGGCGATACCTTACATGTGTGGTTTGAACACCGTTTACATATGCGGTCGCTGCTCATGTATGTGTTCGCTTCTGCGCGCAAGCTCGTCGCGACGGGGCGCGTTTTCTGGCTCCTAACTTTTTTAGCTGGCGCCTAGATTCCAAGCAAATTTGTCAACCCCTGTATTATCTGATTAATCGAAACAATAATCGGCCAACGAATCGATTATGAAAATAATTGTTATTTGCAGCCCTAGTTTAAACACTGCTGATTGGCATTCTCAATACCTAGGATATCTTTTTATTTCCCTTTCCTGTTTACAGTTCAACTACCTTTTCCCACAAATCCTTTTAGCAACTCTTTTTGCTTCCCCCATGACTTAGAATCCAGAAACATCAGTGCAGCACTGGATGGAAGGGTCTGTCAGGAGTACAGAAACGTATTGATCTTTTATACACACACACTAATTACAAGCAAACAGATCACAGGTGAGGATGGTTAACTTTTTAATAGCCATTCAAACCTTTGTGTCAACTTGTGTGCATGTTATCAGGCCAAAATCACCAGGGTATGTAAACTTTTGATCAGGGAATATTTGGGTAGTTACTGTTTAAAAAAAAATGAATAACCATGAGTGAAAAAATGTTTTTGTGTTATTCATATTCTCTAAAAAATGGCCAAGAAATCATAAATTCTTCCAGGGTATGTAAACTTATGAGCACAACTGTCTGTCATTTTCGGTTTTGGTTTTTCGTGTGCACGTCCTGTAAAAAATAAGTAAGGTGCAGGTGTAGTGGTTAAAATCAACAAAAGACTGGATGTTTTCTTTTCATTTACAGATTTGGGAGTCTGTCCCCTATTTAGCGTCCTTTGTGAGTCCTTTGCTAAGAGAGAACAAGAACATTCCTCTAGTTCCCAACAGGCTGGAGTTAAGCTGGAATGGTGAGTCTGGACATGTGCAGCTTCATTAAATTTATCTGACGTCTGAACTGCCCCTGGCTACTTTCAGTGAAGTCTAGCTAATAGCTGGAATAGCTTTGATGTCTGTTGATTTTGTATTTTATTTATGTGTAGGTGTAGCATTCCTGCTATATAGATCTGTGCTTTGTTTTGAGTGGTAAGCACTATGTCCTATACTGCCCTCATCAAATCAGCCAAGAGCAAGTTGACATCCTATAAGCATGGCTCATAGGTTTGGATAAACCCTTAGGCTAGGTTCACTCTTATGCAAGGCCCCCCTCCCCCATCCAATTCGCATGACAGGAGAGTGTGCCCGGCTAGCAATGGAGCCGGTTCACCCACTTTGGGGCCACAGTCTGCATTTGGAAAGGGTCCTGTGGGTCTTTGGTTCTGATTCAGGTGCAAAATCGGACCAAAATTCAGATCCGATTCGCACCTGACTCGGTGAACGGGGATGCACCGGAACCCCTGCTGTGAGCCACAGCATGTGTGAACTAGGGTTGTCCCGATACCCCTTTTTTAGGACCGAGTACAAGTACCAATACTTTTTTTCATGTACTCGCCGATACCGAATACCGATTCTTTTTTTTTTTTTTTAAATGTGTCCCCTCAAATGCAGCCATGTCCCCCACAAATGCAGCCATGTCCCCAAAGAGAAAGCCAAGCCCCCCCCCCCCCCCCCGCCTTCCAATCCTGGGACGGGTGATCTGTCTATCAAAGTGCCTGGACAAGGGAGAGGGGCTATATATGACGAGGCACGGCGGGGGAACACACAGCTATTCAAATGAAAGCTGTATTGTTCCCCGTGCTGATCAACTAGGCGGGGGGGGGGCTTGGCTTTCTCTTTGAGGACTGCTCTGCTCCGCCCCCTCTCCGCCCGCTCGGGTATCGGGTGAAGCATCGGGAGCATTTGCGCGAGTACAAGTAATGCTCAGTATCAGTCCCAATACCGATACTAGTATCGTTATCGGGACAACCCTAGTGTGAACCCAGTCTTAATGTGGAGGGCAGATCCTGTTTGGACTGTGCTAAGTGCATCCAAGGTGAGGTGAAGCTTGTGTGGTCTGCACCACATAAAATTAAACATCTAATAGCTTTGCATAGCTGATTTCAAAAAAGTTGTGGAGCTGAGGGCAGATACACTTCAACATACATCAGATAGGCCTGTGGGTTCTTATAGATAATTATGAATTAGATCAGGGGTTGTCAACACTTCAGTTGCAATCTCCCCCTTCTATCATGGGCAGGTGACGGGTAGATCCCGTCATCTGCTTTCCAACCCTCTGAAGTGCTTTTCCCCCCACTTGCTCAGCGGCGCAGAGGCAGCATGCCTAGTGTACTGCGCTGATTCCTGCTGGCCCTCCTCGCCAGAAAAGCAGACAGCAGTGTGTCACATTGCCTGCTTGCTCAACATATGGGGGAAATCTCTGCTCTGCTTAACGCTATACACTACCTTGTTGACACCTATCCTGTGCTTTTGGGGGGGCAATAGACCAGAGGACAGGGATCTTTTAGGGCAGTCCATAAGGTGTGGTTGTGTCCAGCTGACCACCTGTCCTCTGCTCTGCTGACCCCTATCCCTTTGTACACTGCCCACCCCTATAATCTTCCCCACACACTGCCTACACCTGTACTCTGCTCTATAAGCTACTGACCCCAGTACACTGCCCTACATACTGCTAACAGTGGCAATAACCCAACCCAGCCAGACCTCAGAGCAGGCAGCCAGTCCAGAATGGGAATCGGCCAGGCCTGAAACTATTTGTGCTCAAGTCAACCTGCAGGACCAGTATTTCTACCTTCATGATGGACTCCTGCATCAGACTTGTCGATCAGTTACTCTCCAGATATGAAAAAAAAATTGTGAATGAAAGTGAATACCAATTTTCTCACTATAGCTAACTTTTTAAGATGGGCTAAATTTATGTTTCTCTTATCACCTTCCAGGAAGGCACACGAGAGATGATGGCTCCTCCCCACAGGAAACACAATCACTTAACAATTTAAAAGTCCCCACCCTTCCCCTTGATCCCCAGTATTGATTGTGTTTCTCCCGAACACATCGTCACGTTTGTTTTGTTTTAGAAACCTAGAGACCGGGGAGGGTCGAAGGTACCCCTGTTGAGACAGGTTTTAGGGAGGCCGGGGAGGGCTGAACTAACCTGTGAGCCTTTGGGTCCAAACTCACAGGTCGCCCCAGGCGTAGCACCAGCGCTCTAAGCTGCGGGGAGGCGAGCCATCGCTGAGTGCTGTAAACCGCCGCCTTTTGAAGCGCTCTCTAAAAGGAAGTGAGCTTTTGCCTCACAGCGCAACCCGGAAGGAACGCTTAGAGAGCTGCATGGGCGGCGGAAGGGTCGGCTTGCGGATAGCCCCTGCAAGAGGTACTAACAACCATGGACCCAGCCAAACCTCCTCATGGAACAGGAGGAGATGAAGGCATATGTGACTGCAAGCAGATCCAGGTCGGGGTGCAGTGAGTACAAATCCCCCTTGGAAAAGGAGGAGGGAAGGGGAGTGAGAGCTCCTGGATTTCAGGAGTCTGGGATCCTGGAGCCAGCCAGACAGGACTGGTTTTCTCACCTTACCCTTTCCCCTCCCCAGTACAAACCTGCAGTCCTGGGGGAGGACAAAGTAATATTATGCATATGTGTATATCTCTTGTCTGGCAGAAACCCCCCAGCGGATCCCAGGAGATCCCAAATAAATGGTCTCCTGCCGCTACAGGGTATAGCTCCTCTAAAAATAAATATGTGGGTCATAAGATAAACTCCCACTCAAAGTCCTTTTTCTTGCTAGGAATGCATTGATAACCTAGCAGAGAAAGGGACTCCTGCAATAATGGGGTATCTCTCATCTATACAGATGGAAAGACCGGCAACGGTTAAAACCTCCCACGAAACCGCCAGGCAGTCCGTAACCGAAGGTCTGACATAAGAGGAGCTTATCCCTAGAGAAAACATATCCTCCCAAGAAGGCCTCATCTGAATAGTATCTAGTGCCCTTCCCCCGCTTCCATTCATTCCCTTTAGTCCGGGTAGAGAAAGCAAAGGACAGGGAGGATATGAAAAGCAAAGCTGAACAGGACGTCCCTTCACCCTAGAGGGTCTGGATGGACTCCTGCGGGCAATACAGGCCTCTGAGGAGATTATAGGAATCCCTGAAGGATTAGGGCCAGCTGCCATGAATCTAACAGAATGGTGTTGTTAGAGGTTTTTTAGCCCCAAAAAACTTACCTCCTAAACTCTTAGGATAGGCCCGACAAGGGGGGCAGCTTAGTATATATATTACCCCTGTGGGGGTTGCTTATTGTCTGCAACATCTTCCCAGGTTCCAACCTATTACTTCCTCCTTACACTGCTGTTATGTTTATCAGTATGTAAGGGTTAATCTGAACCTCTGGTGGCTCAGGCAACAAACCAGTTAAGCAGCCATACAGGTGTCTGATTGCCTCCAGCCTAAAAGTTATGGTCACCTCTTCACGAGAGACCTAATTGATTTCTGAGTCTGTGCTCGTTTAGACCGTAGAGACTAGGACTCGCTCCCACCTGTGTGTGGACCAGCTACACCTACTCAGACCTATGCTATAGTAGGTTAGCAGCTACCACTACTGTGGTGTAATCAAACACCTCAGATTTCCATTAGTTGGAACTACCATGTTCCTCCACTGGGAGGAAGGATCAGTATCTGAGATTCAGGTTATGCCTAGGATAGGTTGTTGGCTGTCCGCACATCAGAAATACACAACAGTCTTTTATCTTGTGTCATTCTGATATATATGTATATGTATGTATGTATGTATGTATGTATGTATATATATATATATATATATATATATATATATATATATCCTATGACTCACCAAAAACTGATTAGGTAACGGTACGCTGTTCCTAGTCAAACGCTTAAACATTGAATGGTGGGTGACGCCTCTATTATATATCAGCACACTATCGGTATTCAGAAACGCACCACATTGAATTACTGTGGGTGAAATTTCTGTCGGATACATGACTGTATACTATTGCTCATCAGAAAAGTATGGCATTGATTTGTCGGTGACACCTCTATTCTATAACCGCACACACTATTGTTATTCAGAAACGCACCACATTGAATTACTGTAGGTGAAATTTCTGTCGGATACAGGACTGTATACTATTGCTCATCAGAAAAGTATGACATTGATTTGTCGGTGACACCTCTGTTATATTGTTATTTAGATACATACCATATTGATTTACTTTTTGGTAAATATTTCTGGAGGTTACATGTCTGTACACTATTGCTTATCAGAAACGCATGACGTTGAGTTACTGATAGCGACTTTTCTGCTGATTATATGACTGTACAATTTTTGCTAAACAGAAACGCATAACATTGTATTATTGGTTATGATATTTATGTATTCAGATATGCACTGCTTCAAGGTTTCCTTTTGCTAGTGGCATCTCTGTTGATTAGATGACCCGACAAGGTTGCCTTTAGTAACACACTGAGTTGTCGGCAACATTCTGTTGGTCATATAACTGTCCAAGTTTTTTCTAATCAAAATCATGCACAACTTTGTATTGTGGGTTCAATGACGGTTTAACATTACTATCCAGAAACGCACAGCATTGGTTTTTTGCTAGTAGCGTTTTTTCTATCGGGTATATGACTGTGTAGTGTTGGTAATCAGGAATATACAATGTTACTGTCTGTAACATCTGTTGTCCTATACCCTGTTGTTTATCTGTAATGCGTTAATACCACTCTCTGCTAGTTATGACTGCAGTTAGTATAGCAACAGCCATACACGGTTGAGGCCGCATATGTCCTTTTTTGTTGTCTGCATGCGTCTGCAACTCATGATCATCAGAAATATACTTTAGGTGCTAGTGTTATTTTCTGTTGATTTAGAGGACCGTACTGCGGTCAGAGTCGGGAATAGACAACACTAAATTTGTTCCTGTCATCCCGTCTTGACTCTATTACCTGGGATCGCTGCAAATAGAAAAAACACAGCAGTAGAAGGTGTCTGTGCCCTCTGCGTTTAATTACTCAGAAAAACACCATATTGGCTGGTGGCCTCTCTGTTGGATGCAGGACCTATAACCTATTAAGCATCAGAAGCTCACATTTGGAGCTTCTGTCCTTTCTCTGGGCTTAGGTTATATGGTATCTTACTACATATGAGAAATACACACCTAAGGTTGGTGGTGTCTTCTCTATCCTACAGGTGTCTGTATATCAGAAAACACAGCAGTGAAGGCTGGGGGTGTCTTCCTGTTTTGTGTTCCATGCTAAGTCTGAGCTTGCTACCCTTCGGAAATACAAGATTTATGACCTGTATATCAGAGATGCTTTGGTCACTTTATTTCAGACCTCATTTTCCAGGTACATGGAAGGAACAAGATTTATGATTACAGGCCTTTACTTCTAGGCATGCCAGAATTCCCTGGACCTTGGACCCAGTAGGGTTTTAGGACACTGGAAGGAGGTCATAAAATCACCTATCAGGTTTTTTCTTAGTAGAAAAGGGGTAACGCTTTTAGGAGCTGTTTGCTTAAAAATTCAGCATCAGAATATTCTGACTGTTTCTCCCGATCCGATAGGTTTATGGCTCGGTATATGTTCTTCATGTCACCCCCTTGGACGAACTGGATGTGAATAACCAATATTCGTCTTTTACTCCTACTATAGCATTTGTCCCTTATGGTAGGGATCTGTTTAACTTAACACTCCATTGGTGCTTGGAGTGAATCATGACCTCAAACACTGGATATTTACAGAATACTGTATTCGGTTGGCGTGTGGCACTCATGTGTTTACCCTGAGAATATAGGGTAAAAGGTGTCTGCGTGTTATACGCAGGGGGCGGTGAAAAGTTTTTTTCTTTCCCCGACACTTTTGTTTCTTTTCTGTTATATACCAATTAATGCAGTGGTTACTCGCAATTTAGTAACAGGCTCTTTTTCTGCGCAGTTTAATATATTGACTCGCAGAGTTATAAGGAGCCTGGGGTATATAGAACAATTTCACAGCCGACATGTCAGCATTCAGATGGGAAGAAACCCAGAAGTGGGGAATGACCAGGATGAGACCTACTTGCCAAACGCCTTGCAGTGCAGCCGTTTTTGACCGGTCTAGCAGTGTGCGTTGGAGACAGAATTTTGTCCACGCGTATTGGCGGGCGCATGAATGAGCCACGCCAAGGCATCCTGTGGTCCTGACACTGACCAATAAGTGTCCTCACTATGAAGTCGCATGCATTCCAATGAATGGAGGTGGACAGGTGGACTGAAGGGAGTGCAGGAGCACACCAAACGACTTGTTTAGTCACATACCTGTCCAGCCATTTGAATCAAGGGAATAAACTTCCCTTAAACCTAGTATCCTTGAGCGGGGTTATTCCTTGTTTCACCATGACTATGGCAAACAAAAAGGGGACCCACAAGGATTGTCCATCAGGAGACCTTTTTTCTTTCTAAACCATTCTCCTGAACAGACTAGTGGCTTAAAACCAGATGTTTTGTCTTGGTTGATCAAAGTAGGTCCTTGTTTCACAGAACAAATGTCTAGATGGTCCTATGCAGTAGTGGCAGACATTATCGACCACGATGGCTAGAATATTGGCACAGCCAACCTTTCTATCCTAAAAAATACTCAGGCTCTCAGAATGTTTTTTTCTTTAAGAGCACGTGCCACCTAGACCTTACATCCAAAGAGGAGACAAGGGCATAGGTGGAGCAGACCTGCAGGTCATTTACATGATCCAGCTAGGATACCTTCATCACACACTAGGGAGTGGAGGTGGTGAAATAAAATCAGATTCTGACATCTAGCAGAAGACCTTGCAGGCAAGGGTCCCACCCTAAAGTAGGCCTTTTTGGTTCCTTGATTATCCTCTCGTGTGCCGTCCTGGAAGGTGATAAGAGAAAACCTACGTTACTTACCGATAACGTTATTTCTATGAACCTTCCAGGACGGCAGGCCTACTTCCCGCCCTATGTGGAGGGAAAAGATAAGCTAAACGCTAGGTGGTAAGTACCTATACGGAACAAGGTCCCTTGTGAACCAGTTCAGGATTACTTTATTACATACTGGGGATCAAGGGGAAGGGTGGGGACTTTTAAATTGTTAAGTGATTGTGTTTCCTGTGGGGAGGAGCCATCATCTCTCGTGTGCCGTCCTGGAAGGTTCATAGAAATAACGTTATCGGTAAGTAACGTAGGTTTTTACAGTTACATTTGTCTTCTATGTAGTTTTCTTTGTGCCATCCTTACTTTTTATTGGGGCCTTGTTAGTTGAACTTCTTAAACAATTAAATAAAAGAATAAATGAAAAAGGGGAGGGGGGGTGCATCCCAGTGATCTTTGATTTCTTCCATGTTTTTCAGGAAGACCTCTGCCCCTCAAAGAAGTTGATAAAATTGCATTTTGTGCTATTTTTTGGGGATCTTTAGAAATTCATAAGGTGTGGTTGTTGCGCTGTATTGCAACGCAGGCAAGAGCAGACCTCATAAATGAAAAGTCTGTGATATTTGAATCTAGGGCAACCTGAGTGGGAAACAAAGTAAACCTGCCCTAATTGTAATATAGGAGCTTCCATTGTGGCCCTCCTAAAATGCCTAGTTGCCTGCCGGACAGCTCTCTGGCATTCATTCATTTCAAACCACTAGATTGAAACCTGTATAAATATAAGCAAAAAAAGTCCTTATCTGGTTATTTGTTCTTGTCAGTGATTTACCATATTGATGCAAGAGTGTCAGCATGACAGCCAACCAACTAGCATTTTTCTGGTGACAATAGCAGGCTGCATGTTTCTTTCACAAATGGTTTCCTTTAAGCAAATTATATTAGAATTATCTGTTCAAACTTAATACCTAAACAGGATAGGAATTTCATAAAGTTGTGGGAAAAGGTAAACCATGAGAACTTCTCTGCTATGTGAATAAAAACACAGGCATACTATAGCTGTAGGCAGTATAGTGGTGTCTGACCATGAGGATTAACATGGCAATGAGTGCTTTGTGTGCTGAATGTATGATACTGTACAGAAAATGTCTACTAATTCTTGCAGCAAAAAAGGTCAAGCATGTACTTATGTTTATGTAAACCTCCCTAATCCTACCTCCCAGTATGTATTATTTTGTTCTGTGGATTTTATGTCAGAAATATGAAAAACCAGCATGGGTGCCACCTTCGTTTTTTCCTTTGTGTCAGAAATGAGGCATCTACAATGCTGTCAATTTGCTCCAAGGTCTCATGAAGCCAGTGTCTCAGTTTTGAATATAGAGGACAAGAAGTGAATCTAGCAGTCACTTCATCACACAATAGTAGCAGATGTACTGGTAGGAGGGAGGTGTCATAAAGGGGGAACTGGTAAGGCCACCTGGGAGGGTTAATTACTGATTAAAAAGTGTAACAAAGAGGAGATCTTTGGCAGTGTCGTCTGTACACCTTTATTCAATAATCATTCCTTGTTTGCCTTCACTCGATTTGGAGAGCTGAAACAAGCTCCCATATGGCAATGCGTTTAGTGGCCTTAAGGCCCCTTTCAGACGAACGTCTGTTTTGTCGCAGCTAAAAGCATGTTTATGTTTTGCTGGAATTCAAGACTCCAGGCACAGCGATTAGCTGCATTTGTACAGTGCTTTTAGCTGCGGTTGCGTTTAGCCGCGGCACGATATTGAACGGGGGTCCGACTTGGATCCCTGCCAATACCAAGCACTGCGTTTGGTATGAATCTTGAGGGGGAACTCCACGCCAAATTTCAAATAAAAAACCGGCATGGGTTCCCCCTACAGGAGCATACCAGGGTCTTGGATCTGCTATGGATTTTAAGGAGACACCCTGTACGCCGAAAAAAACGGCGTGGGGTTCCACCCAAAATCCATACCAGACCCATATCCGAGCAGCAGCCCGGCTGGTCAGGAAAGGGGTGGGGACGAGCGCGCACCCCCCTCCTTAACCGTGCCAGGCCGCATGCCCTCAACATGGGGGGGTAGGTGCTTTGGGGCAGGGGGGCGCCCTGTGGCCCCCCCACCCCAAAGCACCTGTCCCCATGTTAATGAGGACAGGGCCTCTTCCCGACAATCCTGGTCGTTGGTTGTCGGGGTCTGCGGGAGGGGAGCTTATCGGAATCTGGGAGCCTCCTTTAAGAAGGGGGTCCCCAGATGCCGGCCCCCCACCCTAGGTGAATGAATGTGGGGTACCCCTAGCCATTAACCTGGCAGAAAAAAAAATGTAAAAAAACACTACACAGGTTTTTTAAAGTAATTTATTAGTCAGCTCCAGGGCCCCCCTCTCTCCTTTAGCTCTTTTACGAGGGGGGGCCTGCTTCTTCGATGTCTTCTGCGGGGGGGATGTGCCGGTCTTCACCGCCGGGTGGTTCTCTTCTGCCGGGGGTGCTTTCTTCTTTAGCTCTTTTACAGCGGCCCCCCTCCCAGGCTTCTTCGGCGGCGGGGGGGTGGATATGCCGGTCTTAACCGCCATCTGGTTCTCTTCCGCTGT
Organism: Rana temporaria; assembly: GCF_905171775.1. NCBI lineage: Eukaryota > Metazoa > Chordata > Amphibia > Anura > Ranidae > Rana > Rana temporaria. The sequence goes on from NC_053498.1 coordinate 58,311,098, forward strand.
GCTGGGCCGCTTCCTTCTTTAGCTCTTTTACAGCGGCCCCCCTCCCGGGCGTCTTCGACGGGGGGTGCCTGGGCTTCTGTCGCTTTCTGCCTCCTTCTTCTCCTCTTCTTCGATGATGACACGTCGCTTCCTCCCGCTGTAATGCCGTGTGTGCGGCTCGCACCGATTTATATAGGCCTTTTATGACGTAACTGTCCCATCATGCTCCGGGTGCACCTACCCCCCCATGTTGAGGGCATGCGAGCCTGGCACAGTTAAGGAGGGGGGGGCAGCTCGCTCATCCGCCCACCCATTTCCTGACCAGCCGGGCTGCTGTTCGGATATGGGTCTGGTATGGATTTTGGGGGGAACCCCACGCTGTTTTATTGGCGTACGGGGTGTCTTCTTAAAATCCATAGCAGATCCAAGGGCCTGGTATGCTCCTGTACCCATGCTGGTTTTTTATTTGAAATTTGGCGTGGAGTTTCCGCTCAAGATTCATACTAAACGCAGTTGACACAGTGCACTGCGGTTACCTGCGGTTATGTGCCGATAGCTGCTGGATTTCGCAGCTGGATGCATCCAGTTCTATTTTTTCTATCCGCAGAAAAAACGCGGGGAACAAAACCGCAGGTAACCGTAGTGTGTGAATGATGTCATAGGAAAGCATTGTGTGCTTCTAGCTGCGGTAAAATCCGCAGCTAAAAGCACCATTCTATCTGTCCGTGTGAAAGGGGCCTTAGGTGAAACCATTAGTGCTAGGCAGTGGTGTCACCTTTGCTTTCTACTGGGGAGGGTCACTGGATTGACATGGGTGCACTGGATTGAGGTGTTTTGCAAATACAGAGATTGCACAAAAATGTATTGGCAAGGCATGTGAGCATTTGTAAACTTGGCCATGGGTGAATGTTAATGCTGTTACCCATATTGCTTTATAAACACAATACAATTAATGTAAATGACATGTTGCTAAACAGTATAAAACTTTGCTCAAGGGGTCACTGCTGATACAAAGAACATTGTTTCCACTCCCCAGTTTTCCTAGATTACAGTTCCAATTTTACACACTAAATTTACTTTATGATTTAGGCCTTTAAAGATTCTTTACATTTACATTTTTTAAAATACATTCACCTAGTGCTCCAAAGGCTTTTTTTTTTTTTTTTATATATAAAGCTGAATTCTAGGTAGCTATAAAAGACCTACGTTGACCACTTAAGCCCCAGACCATTTTGTTGCTTAATGACCAGGCCACTTTTTGCGATTCGGTACTGCGTCGCTTTAACTGACAATTGTGTGGTGGTGCGACCAGGCTCCCAAACAAAATTGACATTCTTTTTTTCCCACAAATGGAGCCTTCTTTTGGTGGTATTTGATCACCTCTGCGGTTTTTATTTTTTGCGCTTTAAACAAAAATAGATCGATAATTTTTGAAAAAAATTCTATATTTTTAACTTTTTTTGCGATAATAAATATCGCCCAAAAAGATCTAAAAAAAAAAACATATTTTTTCTTTTCCTCAGTTTATGCCGAAACGTATTGTTCTGCATATTTTTGGTAAAAAAAATCTCTAAGCGTTTATCGATTGGTTTGCGCAAAAGTTATAGTGTCTACAAAATAGGGGATAGTTTATAGAATTTTTATTAGTAATGGCGGAGATCTGCGTTTTTTTTTGTGACTGCGATATTATGGCGGACACGTCGGACACTTTTGACAGATTTTTGGGACCATTGTAATTTTTACAGCGATCGGTGCTATAAAAATGCACTGGTTACTGTGAAAATTACACTGGCAAGGGGTTAACCTCTAGGTGACGCTGTAGGTGTTAAGTGTTCCCTAAGGAGTGATTCTTGCTGTAGGAAGGCGTGGCTTGCTTTCGACACGTCACTGATCATGTTCCCGATGACAGGGAACAGTTACAGTGTCACTAGGCAGAACAAGGAGATGTTGTTTTTACATCTCCCCGTTCTATCTCTCCGTGAGACGATCGCGGATTTGCCCGTGGCGATGGAGTCCGCGGGACCCACGGGCGAACTCACGGAGATCGCGGCTGGGCTTGCTGTTTAAGACCCGTCGTTCCCTAAAAAAAAGTGTTGCCTATAGTTCTACTTTAGGCACAAAATTCTGCAGATTTTATGGAGAGGACTAAGAAGATATAACCATGCCAATGGTGCAGCAGAAAATACATAACACAGTGAGGAAGGTTTGTGGTTCAGGATAAAAGGACCGTCAAAATTAGAAGCTCCGCCCCCCCCCCCCCCCCCCACAGTTGCGGAATGCTGGCAGGAAGCAGTGCGGCTGCTTTATGGGGACACTAGACCAATTTGCCTCTCTGTCCAGTACGCCCCATAAGACTGGTGCTACACTAATAGTGTAGCGCAAGCCGGCGGGGACTCTTTCCATGCTGCCCCCCTGCAACGTGCTGCCCTAGGCCTGGGCCTTGTTGGCCTAGGCCAGGATACAGCCCTGCGTACAGGTACGTTCTTTTGCCTGCCCGTGCCATGCTGCAGATGTATATCTGCGTGTGGCGGGCAGCAAGCGGTTAATGCCGCTCTGTCATGATTATTACATTATTAAAGTGCTATCAAGCCGTAAAACAAACATTTTTTTTGTATTGCCGCCTACCAATTCTTAGATGTGGCGGCTTAATTGGTTTTTGCCTTTTAGGCTTTTTTCCCTTCATTTTCATCTTGGAATTAAACCAGTAAGTCTGTTTTTCAAAAGAACAAGCTTTCTTGCAGTTACAGGTATGAGACAAACCATTTTAAACTGACAGTGGTGCTTAAAATCATCTTTTATATATTCATGTAAAACATTTATCCCAAAAGGGAAAACTGTTGCTGTAACTGCTTGCAAAGTGTTAGCTGGAGCTTGGCTTTAATCTGCTAGTACTTCTAAAACTCTCCTCCCCTTTAGATTGGTAATTTTTCTGTCAAAAGGTGCCTCTGTGCTCCTTTATCCAGAGTGGGGGGCACGCTAATACAAAATGTGTGTGACTAGCTAGATCACCAGGTGAAAAGAGGGAACAATACTAAAAAAAAAATTATACAGTATATACGGTGCTCCTGGGAGAAGTGCAGAATCACTTTGTCCATTGGAACCTTCACCTATACCTGTAGACTTTCAACAGGATAGAGGAAAGGTATGTGGCAACTGGATGGATGCATTATGGAGTAATCAATGGAAGGATGGCTGAGCAGGAGAAAGGACAGAGACTGGAACCTCTGCAGCTCCCCCAGAAGATCTGGGTAGGATCACCTCAATGCAGAAGGAAACTAACAGCAAAATGCTGAAGTCAGTATAAAGAAAAAATCATGTTGACTCTGCGGCAGGTTGGTTTCATACCCTCTGCCGAAGAGAAACTTTTTGGATTTATCTTCTTAATACTGTGTCACCAGGAGATCTTAATGAGGTGCATACTATTTTGTAGTGAGCACCCAGTTCCAGCACCCGGAGCACCAGGCAAACCATACAATGGCCTGTTTCTCTTGGATGGACAAATCCTTTGAACGCATTCATTCGATTCACAGCAATAGATTCCTAATGCAAATACCACACATAGTGCTTAATTGATGAAGGAATAACGAAGGAGTAGCCCACACATGGCCATGAAATAGCTTTTAATAAATTGTCCTATTATTTTTGGTCAGACTTTAGGGGGGTCGGACTGTGCCCTGTGGGAGTAAACAATGCCCCATTATTGGTGTCAGTGGAAGAATAGTGCCCCATCATTGGTGTCAGTGGGAGGAATAGTGCCCCATTGTCAGTAGAAGGAATTGTGTTCAATTGTTGGTGTCAGTGGCAGGAATAATGCCTCGTGGGCTGGATAAAGGCAAGCAAAGGGCCGCAGTTTCGAGACTACTGGTTTACACAATCAAAAAAAAAAGAGTATAATAAACAAGACTGTAATGGTAATAACATTTTATTGAGTATACCCTTCTGGCTAAGGCTCGATTCACATCTATGCATGTTTTTTTGGACACGCGTTTTTATTGTGATTTGACCGCAATTTGCGTTTTTTGTTTTTATTTTTTACACTGTATATAGCTGGTTGGTAAGGAGGGGGGCAGGGAAGCTGACCGACGCGTCCTTAACAACTGATGGGTCAGTCATCAGCTGTCAGTGGGCTTCCCCGCTGACAGCTGAATGTAAAAAAAAAAATTGCCGGCTTAAAAAAATTGGAGGGAAAAAACAGCGAGGGGCCCCCCCCCTTGGGTCTAGTATGGATTCCAAGAGGACCCCCCCTCTCCATAATTTTTAAATATGGATCCTGCTTACGCTATTCTACACTTTCTAACTTACATTTTCACTCTCTCCCTCTCTTCTGGCACTTTCCTCAACTCTCTAAAACATGCACTAGTCACCCCCATCCTTAAAAAGCCCCTACTGGGACCCCACCAATCTTAACCTATGTCTTACAACTGACTGAGAACAAACTTATTGATCCCATTAAGTCTGGATTTCGCCCTCAACACTCCACAGAAACTGCTCTCTTTAACCTCACAAACAACCTATTAAAGGCTAAAACCAACAGACACTATTCTGTACTACTACTCCTCCTGGACCTTTCTGCTGACTTTGACACAGTGGACCACCCCCTCCTCCTAAAACAAAAAAAAAACACTCTCTTGGTCTCCGTGACTGTACTTTTCACTTGTTCTCATCCCATCTATCCCACTGGACCTTCAGTGTCACTTATAACTCAAGGTTCTATTCCTGGACCTCTCCTATTCTCAATCTACACCTCCTCCCTGGGTCAGTTGATTGCCTCCCATGGCTTTCAATAACATTTCTATGCTGAAGACACCCAAATCTATCTCTCTACCCCTCGGCTCACTCCATCAATCTCCTCATGCATCACCAGCTTACTAACAGACATATCAGCCTGGATGTCACACCACTTCCTCAAACTCTATATATTCAATATTCAAAACTAAGCTCAACTATTAACCTGTACCCACATGCCAAGGTGTAATTTTGAAAAGGACCAACTCATGTAAAGGAACAAGTAGTTGCCACCATCCCTTGTATATAAAAAAAATACAATTAAAAATAAATAAATAAATAAAATAAAAATCTACTGTAATATTTTACAGTGCCAAATTTGGTATTTCAAAGATAGCATGGAGAGAGACCGGGGACAATTTTGTGCAGACAATAATTTTTAAGGCACTGCCAGGCTTACCCATAAGCTATGGCGGTACAGTACGGTGGCCAGCAACAGTGGCTTCCGTCCTTGCCAAATGAAACAAAGCAATTTGCGTTGTTCGATTCTCATGATGTGGTTAGGAATGGGAACCAGTGGGACCCTGAAATAATAGAGGAGTTTGGCAAATGGGTCATGCGAAGGGCATATATCCTGCTGTACAGACTTAAACTTTGGACCTCTCTGAGAGCTCCCTTGTCGTTCTGCAAGGTTGTGCTTTTGGTTGCCATTACCCCAGCTTGCAGGATATTAAAGCAACAGCCCTTTCCTGTACTTCACCATGATACGTTGGTGTTGAGGCCTCTGTCTGCTTTGCCCAAGGGTCTTGTAAGGGCTAGGCTGCTTCTCAACCCACTATTTTTAGGTGGATTCATCTGCTCATTTCTCAGGCCTATATCATCAAGCATAAGTTTCCTCCTTTCTCAGGTGAGGACAATTCTACCAGGCGGTATCAGTGCTTCCTGGGTTATACAGCACCAGGCTTCTGTTGTCCCAAGTTATGTAGCATCAAGCTTCTGTTCAAGTTTTGCAAGTCTGCTTCCTGGCCTTCTCTTTACTTGTTTACTAAGTTTTACCAGGTAAATGTTTGTGCTTCTGTGGACACCAGTTTTGGGTAAAAGTCCTTGCAGACAGCTTTGTAGTGGGGTTCCCCTCCTCTGTTTTGGGATTGGACATGTTGGCTTTGTTGCCCACTCCTTGTGTTCAGTGCTTTGGGACAGTCCCAGTAGTCATGAATATGAACTCCTCTGTCTCTTGTGATGTGATAATATAAGAAAAAAAAAAATGAATTTTGGTTCACCTACTAAATATCGTATCCAGCAGAGAATTCTCTCCCTCGTATCCAGCAGAGAAGCCTCTCCCCTGTATCCAGCAGAGAAGCCTCTCCCCTGTATCCAGCAGAGAAGCCTCTCCCCTGTATCCAGCAGAGAAGCCTCTCCCCCGTATCCAGCAGAGAAGCCTCTCCCCCGTATCCAGCAGAGAAGCCTCTCCCCCGTATCCAGCAGAGAAGCCTCTCCCCCGTATCCAGCAGAGAAGCCTCTCCCCCGTATCCAGCAGAGAAGCCTCTCCCCCGTATCCAGCAGAGAAGCCTCTCCCCCGTATCCAGCAGAGAAGCCTCTCCCCCGTATCCAGCAGAGAAGCCTCTCCCCCGTATCCAGCAGAGAAGCCTCTCCCCCGTATCCAGCAGAGAAGCCTCTCCCCCGTATCCAGCAGAGAAGCCTCTCCCCCGTATCCAGCAGAGAAGCCTCTCCCCCGTATCCAGCAGAGATGCCTCTCCCCCGTATCCAGCAGAGATGCCTCTCCCCCGTATTCTGCAGAGAGACTGCCCCATGTCCAGGCATTTTTATTGGACATCTGGGCAGCCCCCATATCCATACAGCAGCGACACTGACTGTTAAACAATTACAAAGCAATCTACTTAAGCCCCGTACACACGATCCGAAAATCGTACGAAATATGGCGCTATCGAAACGATCGTACGATAATCGGATCGTTGGTACAGAGTTTCCGAGAGCCGATCAGGACAGTTCATCCGATTTTATCCTATCGGACATGCACGGAAATTTTTTTTGTACGATGCCAGATCATTTAATCAGTACAGCTGTCGTTCGAAAATGCAATACAAATGCATTACAACACATGACATCACTTCCGATTTTTTATTCTGCTGTATGAGAATTTTCGTGACTTTAGTAAACTCATCAGATTCGACGTGAGATTAGCATACAAAAAAAAACGGACGATCATTCGTCCGATAATCGGATCGTGTGTAGCGGGCATTAGTCTTGGTCAGACAGTGAGCAGTCGGGAGTCGCAGGACAGGCTAGGACACTGCACGGCCACTGGTAACAAAAAAAAAAGCATCCGGTCTACTACGGGGAGAGGAGGAGTGCAGCTGATATCATTCCACCTTCAACTCTCTTAAGGCTGCAGCCGGGAACTTTAGGAGATGTGTCGGGTTATGTGGTCACCAGCCCACTCTTCGAGACGGTGCCAGCATTAAACCAGCTGTAAAAAAAAAAGGTTCTGCTTCCTGGCAGAGGTTTTGGAATGCTGTACTGGCAAGTCCTGCTAGATAAAAGTAGCTAAATCGGCACCAGTTTACTTGCTTACTGAATTGCCTTGATAATTCATCTACTAACTATTCTACATCTTTAGAAGTCCAGTCCACACACATCCTGCACAAAAATAGGGTACAACTACTATGTATGTCTATATCTGTAACAACATCCTGTTGGTATTGACTAAAGGATGCTAGAGTGATGGAGGTTAGAGATAAGAACTTAGGACGGAATCCAAAGGAGCAGTAATGTTCAGGAATCGGATGTTGAGAGCATGATAAACTGTTATGGATTTTGTCCACAATAATGTGTAGAGTCCCTGGAAGCACAGTTTCAGTTTAAATCGGGGACCTGACTTCTAGTGCAACATTTTTGGGTTTGCCCCAGTGACAAAACATGTCAACCTGACTGGCAGCCAAAGTAAAAAATGTTCGGGCAAAACAAGAGAACCGAAGTGGGACAAAAACAAAGTGCTCTCAGAAAAAATCCGAACTTTTATCTACCCTGGTTGTGATGTTTCTCTGTTTATTCATTGATATATTTGTGTTGGTGCTTCTATAGTTTAGGGTAGGAGCAGCAATTGCGACCGCCTGCGTTGTTTAAAAAAAAAAAAAAAGTTTTAATTGCATCCCCTTTGACTAGCTGGATTGCGTGTTGGATAGAAATTTTGCTTTTAGCACCATTCTTTGGTGGCACATAGACTTTACCAACTCCATAACAAAGGAGGTTTTGGTCTTCTACGTAAGAAATAAAAAAAATGCTCTTGTGTTTATGAATCATTCAAACAATAATTGGTAGGTATTCAAGGTAGTGGCTCTACAAGTTCAAGTTCAGAAAGGTTAAAATGAACCACTCTAATGTGATAAATAAAACTGTTGACTGTAATAAAATTAGGCAAAGAAACTTTCAGGGATGCAGTGTTATGTTAGGAATGAAACAGATGGGCACTCGGCTGCTACAGAATAGTTCTATCTAATTGGTATTTTAAAGGTCAAGCTAAATATTTTAGATGGTAAATTGAAATATTTCAAGTAACAACATTTAAAATGGCTTTCACCTAAAAAATAATATAGCTGAGCATGTGAAGAACTAAGGCTTCGAAGATTACAGTATGACATAGAAGGATTTCTTTTAACGTCTTTTCAAGATTTAGAAACTGCCCATAATAAGAGCTAGGCTATGCAGCCAAGTTTATCTATTTGTTGGAAAGACAGTAAGCTTGGAATGTATATTTAACACACTACATAAATCAGAGTGTGAATTATACATCATGTTTTCTTTCTAGACCTCACCTCTCCCTAATTTATGTAATAAGTGTTGACATGCATAGGATAGTTTCCAAACATTACTGGAGCCTGCAACTAAACCCTTATGTGAGTTTTTTTTTTTACTGTGCTATTCCTTTGCTGATTTCAGTGTGGTGCAATTGGCACATCCAGCTTGCTTGGGCATCTGCCAAGCTGAATTCAAGATTTCTTTCCCTTTTCCTTTTTAGGCAATGTTTACTGCTTCTGACTTGGACTGTAAAATGTGAGAGCGCAGAAAACAGTAATAGGAAAGGGAGGAGGTAAAGCAACTGGGTAGAATGAAGGTAGATAGAAAAGCTAGAGATAGGAAAATGCTAATATAAGAAGAAATGAGAGGGAAATGTTGAACAGTTGATCATATAAACAGGGCAGATGAGGGGGAATGCAACATGTAACATTTTGAATAATTGCGCGGTCATGCAACACTGTACCCAGATATGGTTTTTATTTTTTTGCGCTATAAACAAAAAAGAGCGAAAATTTTGAAAAAAGAAACGATATTTTTTACTTTTTGCTATAGTAAATATCCCAATTTAAAAAAAAGGCAGATTATGTATTCTACATATTTTTGGTAAGAAACAAAAATCGCAATAAGCGTATATTGATTGGTTTGCGCAAAAGTTATAGCATCTACAAACTATGGGAAAGATTTATGTAATTTTTTTTTTTTTTTTAGTAATGGCGAGGATCTGCGATTTTTAACCTGACTGTGCGGCGGACAGATCGAACACTTTTGACACTTTTTGGGACCATTGACATTTTATACAGCGATCAGTGCTATAAATATGCACTGTTTGCTGTATAAATGTCACTGGCAGGGAAGGAGTTAAAAATAGGGGGCGATCAAGGGGTTAAATGTGTTACCTAGGAAGTGATTCTAATTGTGGGGGGATGAGACTGACGAGGGGAGGAGATGATCCCTGTTCCTATATAACTAGGGACACATAATCTGTCTCCTCTCCTCTGACAGGATGTGGATCTGTGTGTTTATATACACAGATCCATTTTCCTGCTCTGTCACCCAACAATCGCGGCCGCCGGAATGGTGCATCGGCTCCTGAGTGACGTGGCGGGCACACCCCCCCTATACCGCTGGGAAGCCGAGGACATCATGTGACGCCCACCCAGGATAGGAAATCCCACCTCTGGACATCATAGGACTATGAGCAGGTAGAAAAGTGGCTAAGTTAACCACTTTAATCAAACGATGGACAGTTCTCTAGTTCTGGGTCATATGACCTCTCCTCAGAATGGCTGCTCTCCTGTGCAGCAACCCCGATCTCTGTGAAGAGCCGATAATACGGCTCTTCAACTATGTGATCGGCTGTGTCCAGACACAGCCGGTCACATGTAAATTGTGGAAGTGCTAGTAAACGGCTCTCATCACCTCACACTGACAGAGTGTGTGGCGATGAGAGTTGATCGGTGGCATCTCCTTGCAGGGGACACCCAGACAGGCAATCAGGGGACACTGATCATCAGTAAAGCCCCCCAGTGCCACAAATAAGTGACACCAATTGGTGCCCATTAGTGATGCCAGTCAGTGCCACCTATCAGTGCCCACCAGTGGCTCTTAGCAGTGCAGCATATTGGTGCCTCCTCATCAGTGCCCATAAGTGTCACCTCATCAGTGCAGCCAATCGGTGCACATCCGTGAAGGAGAAAAATTACTTATTTACAAAATTTACTGACAGAAATTATATATATATATTTTTTGTAAAAAATATAAAACCCAGCAGTGATTAAATGCCACCAAAAAAGCACAAAAATGGCCTGGGCAGGAAGGGAATGAAAGTGCCCTGTATTGAAGTGGTTAAACTGTAAGTTTAGTTGGACTTTTATATAAACTCAAAATCAACCCTATAACCAGATCATCGGACTAAAATTTAGACTACTGATTACATGGGTGTCACAAGATGAAATCCAGATCAGCTTTTTCACTAGCAAAGTTGAGTACTTCATACTTTCCGCCACATTTTATCCCACAAGAATGTTAACATAATTTTAAGTTAACATTTGGTTTAGGTTCACATTAACAGGAATTGGTCAGAAAGCTTAAAAGTATGGGGATAGTGTCTGCTCTAACTTCCTATACTTTAAATGGAAGACAACATTTATTTAAACTTTAAGCCTATTTCTGACATTTGTTGCTTACAACTTAAAACCCATAATTTTTGCTAGAAAATTACTTGGAACCCCTAAACATTTTATTTATTTATTTATTTATTTATTTATTTATTTATAATTATATATTTTTTAGCAGAGACCCTAGGGAATAAAATGGTGATCGTTGAAATGGTTTATGTCGCACGGTATTTGCGCAGAGCTGTTTCAAACTCATTTTTCTGGGGGGAAAAAATACACTTTCATGAATTAAAATAAACGGCAAAATTAGCCCAATTTTTTTTTGTATAATGTGAAAGTAAATAGGTATGCAGCATGTCATGCTGTTTGAAATTGCGCACACTCATGGAATGGTGGCAAACTACAGTACCGAAAAATCTTTATAGGCGACGCATTAAAGAAAATGTACCGCTTACCAGGTTAGAGTGAGGTTGTATTCACACCTATGCAGTTTTAGTGCTTTTTGCAGATTTGCCCTACAGTCCATTTAACCACTCCCCTACCCGCCCATAGTCCTATGACGTCCACAGATGGGGATCTCCCATCCTGGGTGGACGTCATAGGACGTACTGGGCTTCCCGGCCGTCTAGCCCTTGTCTCACTTGGCACTGGCATTTGTTCTGACATCAGTTTGAGATGTTTTAGTCACTCGACCTCATACTGACCTGCATAAGGTCAATAGACTTGCATAGGTATGGAAAACCTACTTAAAGCAAATCCTCTCAACACAGGAGCTTGGCGTCCATTCACAACAGCTGCTGCTTTGCAGCGTGTGTGGTGTGGCGAGGTCCAGCAGGACCAGCACAGTGTTGATGCACTGATACCAGTACCGTGCACTTTTCTTCTTTTTTGCAAAAAACGTTATTGATAATGACATATATATCATGTGCAAAATATATATATCCTAAAGTCCACGTGGAGGCAGTTTGAGAAGTCATAGTGTTGAGTCCCGGTGACCAGGATTGTTGTTCTTATGCCCTGCCTCGGGAAGCAGCCCCAACTTTCCGTGTGAGAGGTCCAGTGTCCAACCTTGGAGTTCCCCTGCTTGATACTGCCTGCTTAAATGACCCACTGCCGCTGGCATGTGTGTTCATACTATTCGGTAAGAGTGTTTACCACTTATATGGGGTCGAGGGCACGCTACCCCTGGTGATCCAATTGTGGCCTTTGGTTATCCTATACACCACCTCTCCTGTATTGAGCCATATTTCAGAGCCCTCCTCCTAGTGTGGACTATTCCAGCACACTGGCATCAATACACCTTTATATGAACTATATTCACCATTTAGCGATTTTACTTCTTAATTGGTTATTCAGTGAATTTTGCACTTAGAACTTTGCATTGTGGTTTAATTAATGCACTTTATGATATATATTTTACACATGATGTATATATAGATATATCTATATATCTCTATGTGTGTTTCATTATCATATTAGGGCTACACCATGTGTTATAATCTGTTTATAAACCTCATTGAATTGTCCCGTTTATAAAGTTCTATCGGCTGCCATGCTACCTGTGCTGCACTGGAAACAAGTACTGCACGCTGTACTTTTTTTCAGTGCACACCACCACAGCGCAGGATGTCATTTTTTTCATGTCTTGTGTTGGTGGTACTGTGGGGCTGCATGGGAATAGCCACAAAACAGTCTCACTGCACCAGGTATGAAAGGACCCTTAAGCAGGCTGTAGATTATGCAATTTTCTTTCCTGCAACTATGGGTTGCAGGAAAGAAAATGGCTTGATTCCCCTATCAACACTGATTGTGGCACTATCGTGTTCACCAGGCTGGGGAGATGTTCCTGTGGGGAGAAAAAAGTGTTTTGCAGATGACAGGGCGAGCCTTAAACAGGAAGGGGTGTGGCCTTGACAATGGGTAGGTCATATTTTAATTGGGGGGGGTGCACGAGTTTAGTCAGGCCTTGAGCAGCACAAAATCTAAATATACCTCTACACTAAAGTGTAAACTTTTTACATATAGCACTAAAATGTAACCACGCAGAGCATAAGCCTAGTGCAAATGGGCTGAATGCTGTCTTTGTACGTCAGCTGGTCGGACAGAAGGCTCATGACCAAAAAAGGTCTGCCGGCTGGCTGCTGATCAGCGAGCTCAGCCAATGGCTGAGCGCACTGATCAGAATATTCTGGCAGGGAACCTTCCCCCTGTCAGAACACAATTGCTCATCATTGTGTGATTTGTAAAAGAGTAAAGTATCATGACCCATTAGCAGGAACATATCCAAATGTACCTCCAACTGCCTCCTTATCACTCTTAAAACCAGTTCAACTTAAACTATGCATAAAAAATCCTAGGCAGAGGTTACTTATAACTGAAAACTGATTGCTAAAATATTCAGTATATTCAGGGATATAGGCAACCAAAGCTTTTTTCAGTTTCCTGTTAAAGTTTGGCTTTGACAAACAAGCATGCTTCCACCCGTTTAGTAAATCCTATTTGAAAAACGGAAGCATCACTTTCATTGAGCTGTTCATAGGACGCCATACTTATCAGCTAGTAGCCTTTGAAACTACGGTCTGTGAACTGGGCCTCAAATCATAAGGATGCTGGAAAAGAAAACCAGATTATCATCCATGGAATTGCATTAAAGTGGTATTGAACCCAAAACGAAAAATATAATATATTGCATTATTCTTTTTTTTTTTTTTTTTCTCTTTTTTTCTTTTTTTTTAGACGTTCTCTTCTGGTTTCACCTGGTGATCTGGCCAATAACATACCTCATCATTTTAAGCACCCCTGCTAGTGTTAAATAGTCTAATCTCTGTAAATGCAAGGGAGCTTTTCTGTTGAAAAATAGACTTACTGACTAGATCACCAGATGAAAATAGAAGAAAGAAGGAAACTTGCAGCCATCGCATCTAAGGATTAGCAATCTGCAATAAGATAAATGTTTGTTTTTGGGTTTAATATTGCTTTAACTGACTGATGAATTTAAACGAACAACTAAACAAACAAAGATTGAAAAAAAAATAATGCAAGGAAGATTAATGAGGCAGATACCATTGCTCAGTGAAAGCTATGAAAGCATTGAGGAATGCCATACCCACGGTATGTGGGAAGGAAGTATTTAAATGCAAGATTGTACAATAACAAAAAATTAAAGACCTGACCGAAAATGGAATGCTGCAGCAAAAGTTGAAAAGAGCTGTTGCTCAAAAACCTACATGTGTTGCCGTGCTAAACAAAGGAGCTCTGCACATAAGTGCTGGCTACAATGTCTTTACAGTGATGTGAGACTTCAACTACAGGCAACCTTCTGTCTCAGTCATTGCAGCTAAAGGTGCCCAGATACTTAAAGTGCAGTTATTTGTATTGCTCTTATAATAGCAGTTTTAGTTATCTGCTACACTGGGAAACACGAATCCTGGATTTATTTTTTCTTGCCCAGCCACTATTCATTTACTGCATATACTGTAAAAAAAAAAAATGATTATTACACGAAAAAGTTGAAAGATGGAAAGTTATACGTTATTTGCCTTTCCTCTACTTGATTCATTGTTGTATCTTCATCATCAGCGTTCTAACTTTTAATCCATTGATTTTTCTCTTATCAAATTCCATCTTCCTATACTCTTTTATATACCCATCTGATAAACAACCCATGCATTACTCTTTCTATATGACATGCTTCTTTATTTGTTTCTAGTGACTGCTTCTGACCTCCTGCTCTCTGGAATGAGGACCTTGGAGCATGTAGCAGTGATGGTGACTATCGCACACCCGCGACGTGGGAACTTGCAGCTACAACTCTTTTGTCCCAGTGGGGTGTCATCCCTCATTGGAGCCATGAGGAAGATTGACAAGTAGGTGTTATAAAATGAGATGCATTTTCTGCTGAATGATCACATCTCAGGTTATCTGGCTTTATACTTAAATCTACAAATATATTTGTGTGCACATCAACCCAAGATATTTCAATTTTCAACGTATCTGCTCATTCATTTAGGGGCTGGTTAACACCAGATGCAGCCCAGTGCATTGTTGTTCAGTATCAAAAACACATGGACAGTGTTTAACATGGATTCCAATGGCCCTAGTTCATACCAGTACAGTGTGTTCCAGTGCAGTCAACATGGAATGGAATGCATCTGGTACACTGCAAAACACATAAAAAAATGCAATGGAACACATCAAAAATGCACCAGAGCGCACGTCCTAATTTACAGCCCAGTTTTGAGAATGGCACAAATATTAATTTTCACATTTTCAGTGTTTTTAGATCTTCTTGTCGGCTTTTACTATGGTATATTGAAGTATAATTGCAAGCATTTCATAAGTGTCAAAAGATTTTATTGACGATTACATCAAGTTTATGCTAAGAGTCAATATTTGTAGGGTTTACCCTTCTTTTTCAAGACCCCTGCCATGCTGTCATTCAACTTCTGGGCGCTCACCTTTTCTTCTCTGCACAAGGTTTTTCCCAGATGCACCAAACAATCGGAAAGGGGATTCATCAGAGAAAATGTCTTTACCCCAGTCCTCAGCAGTCCAATTCCTGTACCTTTTGCAGAATATCAGTCCGTCCCTGATGTTTTTCCTGGAGAGAAGTGTCTTCTTTGCTGCCCTTCTTGACACAAGGAAATCCGCCAAAAGTTTTCACCTCACTGTGCATGCAAATACACTCACACCTGCATGCTGCCATTCCTGACCAAGCTCTGCACTGTGGATGCCCCGATCCCACAGCTGAATCAACTGTAAGAGACGGTCCTGGCCAGTGGCGGTGCGCCCATAGAGGGCGCCGCCCCCACTCGCTTCCACACCGCCACTGATACAATACATAGATTCATGCATTGCATGAATCTATGTATTGCCGCTGCTGCCGACTATTCAGATGGCCGGCCCCCTGGTGAGCGCCGGCCATCTGAATAACGGCAGCTGGTTGGCTGTGGAAGTGCCTATCGGAGCTCTGATAGGCTTTCCGATTACAGCCCTCAGGCTGTAATCGCCTTCCAAATACTTATCCAAGGGACTCACGGGGGGTGCGTTCCTTGGATAAGACTGACAGGCGTCTCGGCCAATCAGGTTCACCGGTTCTGGTTACCGGTAACCTGATTGGCTGAAGCGTCATCGAGGGCGGGAGAAGACATCGAGGAACCATGGAAGGAGTATGGCCGACCCCAGAAAGGTAAGTGCCGGGCGGAGGGGGGGCAGCATTTTACAGGGCACAGTGGCGATAATTACTGGGGCACAGTGGTGACAATTGGCACACTGGCGACAATTAATGGGCACAGTGGCGACAAAGGGCACAGTGGCTGCGTTTGATGGCATGGCACAGTGGTGACAATTGATGGCACAGTGGCTGCGTTTTGATGGCATGGCACAGTGGCTGCGTTTGATGGGCCCAGTGGCTGCATTTGATGGGCACAGTGAGGCTGCAATTGTGTTTTTTTTTTTTTTTGTTTGTTTGCGCCCCCCAAACATTTTGAGCACCAGCCGCCACTGGTCCTGGCGCTTGCTGGACTTTCTTGGGTGTCCTGAAGCCTTCTTCACAACAGTTGAACCTCTCTTTCTCTGAAGTTCTTGATTATCCGATAAATGGTTGATTTAGGTGCAATCTTTGTAGCAGCGATATCCTTGCCTGTGAATATCCTGGAGTGATTTCCAGCCTTGTCCTCGTCAACACTGACCTGCGTTAATGAGAGAACCACTGATACGTCAACTGGTCCTTTTTGTGGCAGGGCTGAAATGCAGTGGGGATTAAGTTAATTTTCATGGCAAAGAGGGACTCGTCATAACATTCTGGATTATATGCGAATTGCCATCATAAAAACGGAGGCAGCAGACTTTGTGAAAATGTAATATTTATGTCATTCTCAACTTTTGGCTAGGGCTGTAGATGAAGAAAAATAGGAGGAAAAAACAAAAAAATCACTGAAAGGCATCAAAACGTGCAAGCAGAAAAGCATCCAGAACACAAATTGTGGTGTGATCTGGCCCTTAAACACAGTGATTCATGTGCCTGTAGCTTGTACGTCTATCTTCCTTCCTTTGTAATAGCTTTTTATCTACAAATTTGGGGAATAAATCACTAAGTGTGTGTGTGTGTGTGCGTGCGCAGTTCTTCCTGAGCACCACTTAAAATATCTTAGTTTCTCTGCATACAAATGTACTCTGACAAAAAATGTACATACACTTGTGTAGTAGTATCTAAGAGGAAAGATGGGTATAGACAAATATAAATGTAGATGTAATGTTCACAAATATTAAACTATATAGAGTTTACAAACAGGTGGCTGTTATATAACGGATATCCTTCTCATTTAAGTGATCCAAGTGGCTTTTCTGACTGGACATTTTCAACGGTTCGCTGTTGGGGGGAAAATGCTGAAGGAATGTACAGACTGATGGTAACTGACCTAGGTAAGTTTTATTGACCAACACGAAAAGACAAAGGAGCGCTCCCATCCGTGTGGAAGTCAATAGAGCTACAAGCCCAGGCATAGATAAAATTAGATTTCACTTTAATGTAAAGTTAAAACGCATGGTATGCAGGAGTGCCCAGGCTGATACATTACCAAGCCAGTGGAGAAGAGAAACGCATCCCAAACTTTGAAGGCTGACACCTGATACTGAACCAAGTAGGTTACATTGCCCAGGAGCCTCAGGACGGTGGGAAAATTGTGTAGATAACGACCAACGGGGTCACTGAGATGGCAGGTCCACCTGAAGTCCTGTGTTCCGGAATGGGATGTGATGTAATACATCTGGCGAAAGGGCGCGCAAAAGTCGGCTGATACGGCCCAACTGGGAGCCTTGGAGGGCACTCAAATCATGTCAAACCAAGGGAGAAAAGCCAGTCACCATTCTAAAATGTTTTGGGGCATGCCCCTTCATCATGGTTTGAGTGCTGTCCAAGACTTCCAGTTTGCCCTTGCCAGCTGACTTTCGGGCCTCCTTTTGAGATGTGTATGATATCGCATTCAGTTCTGGGAGACAGGACTTCAGGCAGATGCGCCATCTCAGACACCAGCAGCGATTATCTACACACTTCTCCCATTGTCCTGAGGCTCCTGGGCGGTAAACCTACTGTTGTTGGGTCTGGGATCATGTGTCACCCTTCAGCATTTGGGATTATGTGTTTCTCCTCTTCACTGGGTTGGTGATGTATCGATCTGGGTACTCCTGCATGTCATGAATTTTGATTTTATCTATTGGGCATGTGGCTTTATTGACTTCCACAGGGCTGGGAAGCGCTTCTTTATTTGTTTTTTTTGTGCTCATGTCTCATAGGTGCTTGGATGAGTACTTGGAGCTGCCCTTACTGTGGTTATCTACATTTCCCCTTAGAACCTCAATGTGATTGATACTTGCTTTTTTTTCATTGGCAGAGCCTTGATTTAGGTTCTGCCAGACTGTATAGATACAAAGGAGTGACCGCAAAAAAAAAAAAAAATGGCCCATCAAACCTTCCCCAGTTTTTTGTCTGAATATAGATCTGTGTTTTGTTCCAAGCAAATCCACTTACTGTTGACTGACTCGCTACCCCTGCTGAAAGAGTTTTTCCAAGGATAAACTACATCAAATAATACTTTCTGGCATTGGTTTTGAGTTTTCCTCATGCTTGTTATGTCCCTGTGTACCTTTTTGCATATGCAAGATCATTGGGTAAAAGCCAAAAACTGTTTGACTCTTTCTGATGAATATTTGAACTCTGTATAAGCAGCTATGTGAGATCTTTTGATATCTTGACAAATCTAATAACCATGTATTTACCCTGTACAGGAGATGAAACTTTAAAAAAAGGCATTTTTCAGACATGGCAGCTAACACTTTATGGTTCTTCCTGGACACCAGAAGATGTGGAAGAGAGAAGAAGGTGAAAAAAATTGCAATAAAAGGAAATCCAAATGTTGGTACTATATGGAAGCATCAACTGGAAATTTATTTTTTACGCTGGTTTATTCACTTTAATCTGGAGTGTGTCTGTTTTAAATTGTTTTCCTATTCTTGTTACTGAAGAAAGTTCATTGTTGGGCTGCATGCACACCTGGCGTTTTTGAAGCGCGGGCAAATTTCCCACGATTTTGCTCGCAATTTCAAAACGCCCAGGGGTAAATGACAAATCGCACAACACACATTTCAGATGCCTTTTATCCGAATTGCCCCTAAAAATGTTATACGATTCTGGTGCAATTGATCTGCTGCAATCACGGTAAAGTTGAGGCGCTTCTTTTGGGTGACATGCTTCACATGATCATAAAAAAGGTTATGACACCTTTTTAGATGTCATAACTTTTTTTATGATCATTTTGTACCACTTCATATACATCGTATGATGATCTATATGTCCTTAATATTTTATTCTTTTTTACCTATAAATGCAATATTTTTTTATAATTTTGATGTCAATTTAGTGCCTATATAGCAGTGATGGCAAAGCTTGTCACCCCAGATGTTTTGGAACTACATTTCCCATGATGCTCATGCACTCTGCAGTGTAGCTGAGCACCATGGGAAATGTAGTTCCAAAACATCTGGGGTGCCAAGGTTCACCATCACTGCTATATAGTCTCACCGTTTTAGAGGGTTTTCCTTTCGTATAAAGTCCTGCTTAAGGCAGGATCCAGTGCACAAAATCCAAGCACCAACTGTTTTGTGTTCTTGTTGTTTGCTGTTATCCAGCATGTATTTAGGATTGCTGTGTATTCTTTAATAAGTTTGCTTAAACAAAAATCTAGTCCGATACAAATCAATGCAACTTTTCATAATTTACTTATGTATTAAATTTCTCATATGTGAGCAGTGGCAAGTTCCTGAGTTTGACTTGGTAACGGCTTCTGGCAATCTCGGGTACAGCAGAGCTCAGACTAGTGAGATAGGAGCATAAGAGTGACAAAGAGACAAGCTCATCAGCCTGCTGCTTCTCCTTGCACTGTCCAGCCACAGGCTTGGGGGAAAAAAAAGACCTCTAAAGCCCCGTCCGTACACACGATCGGAATTTCCGATGGAAAATGTCAGACGGACTTTTTCCATCGGAAATTCCGACCGTGTGTAGCTCCATCGGAGTAATTCCATCGCAAATTCCGATGAATTCGATTTAGATAGAGAACATGTTCTTTTACTCCGATGGAATTTCATCGGAATTCCAATGTGATTTTGGTCAGACAAAGGTCCGAACGTGTGTACGGGGCTTGAGTGTTAACTGCAGCAGAGAAAAATCAGGTCTCCAGTGTATGTTTAATAACTGGATCTTGACAAATAAGTATCCTTAAGTAGATAAAACGGCTCCCGAACACAGTCACGCTGCTTTTGCATTGTGACAGCAGATGCAGAGAGATCACCCGCCCGCTGTCACACCAAGGGGGATAACGTGAACTGGCTGCCATAGCTGTAACATGTTACACAATTTATCCTAAATATGGGTGGAACATGTTCCAATAGGTGAACTTATGCCTTAAGTGCAGTTGTTCTCAATAGTAAGCAATTAGGGTTAAATACTAGGCAAAAGAAAATCTGTCCATCAAACACAAATGTTGGGGTTGAGGTCTACCTGAAAAAATTGGGACTCGACTCCACAACACATACAGCTTGCAGTTCAGCTCCTCAAACTCCCCAGCACTGCAATTACAGATCTCTGGGGACAACAGTATCGGCAGAATCACCACCATCTTTTTGAAATACCACCTAATAAAGGGAGAAGACGGTTGGGTAGTACGTACTTTGACAGGTTCAAAAGTCTGTACTGGGGATAGCAGATTCAATGATCATAAAGTAGGGTGCTATTTGTGCACCTAACAATATGTACTAATAAACATTTGATTAATTTTATACTGTAAAGCTGAATTCCAGGCAAAGGGTAAATATACAATGTGTTTTTTTTTTTTCCTTTAAAATAAGAAACCTGTTATACTTGCTGGCTCTGTGCAATGGTTTTCCACAGAAGTAGCCTAGATCCTCCTCTTCACAGACCCCCTCTGTTGTGGATTATTTAAAGCTTCTCTTTATAAGCAAATAATTCCATGCACTAATAAGCACAATCATAGCTTTCTTGTATAATGCCAGGAAAGCACGCTTGTATCTCTAAGCAACACAGATGCTGGTATCGCGTTGAGATTAGCAGACCATCTTACCTAGGATCAGCAGCTCCTTTTATTTATACTGCAAACATGAATAACAAAGAAAGGTGTTGGCTTCAGAATCGGCCAATCAGACACTTGTATTCTTTCAAAAGAACCAATCACACACATGTATATATTCAAATAGAATTCCAGTAGTGACATGTGCAGAGCCATGCAGCAACCGTTTTGTGAGACGTGTCTCGCAATTTGAACACTACTTACTTGGCTCTGAACACGAACGTGTACACATTCCCACTGCTACCAATGACGCGAGCCGTACTCCATCATGGCTTGGTGGGTCATAATTTTGTATAACAATATAAAAAGCCGCGCCAGATATCAAAAACAAAATGAATATAGTAGTTCAACAGTCCACAAATGGTATAAGTAATAGTGGATTTTAGATTGGTTCTCCAGCAGAGACAGAATCACTGTATTGATCAGAGGCTGATTTGCATGTAGAGATGTTAGCTTTTCAATGCACCAGGTGACATGCATACAGTGTGTGAGATCCCACCACCGGAATTGTATATCAGCTTACCAGATAGCAAGCCTTTAGTGCAGTTGGCTATAGCCCAGCCACGGCCTTTGAATCCCCTGGGCTAAGATGTTTCAAAATTCCCAATCAAATGGCAGCCTTGAAGTTGAAGGTGGTGCGTGTTTGCGATTTAGGACGCCCCGCACCTCATCAATAACCACAGTAAAACGACAAGCGTAACCCAATCCGGCTCACATGCAGGCAGGAAGATAGAAAGGGACGCAATAGCGCGATATCGTAGGTATAACAGATTTATTAAAAAAGTAATGTACTTACACTTAAGCAGTATAAACACAGCATGTAAATAGGTAAAAAAAGCCGGCCGGCTTACGGAGCCCTCCTCCTAGGCGTGGTGACGTCACTGACGCTGCCTCCAGACGCGTTTCGTCCTATTGGACATTCTCAATGGGGGTAGGGCTAGCAGCAGTATGTCACCTTATATAATAGCCACTCAATGCAAAGGGAGGTCCATAGAAACTGACCCCGCCATCTTTGTTGAGGGAAAATTTTCCCATACAACCGCGCGCAATCTCGCGGCCAGGGAAGGGAGTGTAAGGCGTTCACCAACGTTTTGTAACGAGGATGAGATTACTCTCTCTACAGATTGATAATATAAATATAAAAATAATAATAAAAAAGTGTAGTCTTAATACCTACAGCATAAAGAGGACAGAGGAACCAAGGGAAAAACTATATGTCCGGCACAAGACAAGAATCCCTTGGCTCACTGTGGCCATCTTGTGGACAAAGTTAAAAACTCTTTTAGAAAGAGATAAATTCGTTCCTGACAATACATGGTTTAAGAGGAATCAAGCCTCTAACCTAACGTAAGGTTTTATATGGGTTTTATCGAATATGTTAATAGGAGATTCTCAGAATCTCATATAACATTTAATAAAGTCCTCATCCAAAATTCATTTAATTCATTTTATTAACCAAAATATATAAGGCTTTATAGTGTACTAAAGGCCATTGGGAAAATAATAATAATATAAAAAGTATATAAATATTATATGTAAAAAACAAAAAAAAACAAAACAAAAAAAAAAACAGATCACAGGGCCTGTTGTGATACACACCCTATGGTCAGCGTGATCCAAGGGTCCTTAATGGCCCAAGGGTATAAATTTAAATAGTGTATATAAACTATTCTATTTTTAGTGCTAATTTAATTAATTAACTTAACTTTTTTCACATGTATCGTGAAAAATTACATAAATGCTAGATCCACCCAGTTTATCAAAAAACTCGAGGGGGAAGGGCCAAAAAACGGCCAAAAAACCTGTGCTAAAAATATATAATTAAATACATATAATGTGAGAATATTTTTTTGTGAAAATATTTTTGAGGCTATAGTACCTTCTTTGAACAGAATATGCGAATCCTATAGGAGCAAACTTTAAATCTAAATATTAAACCCAAAACGTAGATATAACCACAGTCTAGGATTTACTTAAAAATATTTTGCCTTAAAATCTTGACTTGAAAAACCGCGTCTGTTTCTATGGGACCCTATGCAAAGGTCACATCAGGCGTTGTTAATAAAAGCATTCACGTCAGTTTCAATGTTCAGGCCATGGGGGCTATATGATTTCAAACGATGGATCCACCCCATTTCCATTTTAGAAATTTCCCTCACCAGATTGCTTCCCCTCCAATGTGCCTTATACTTGTCAATCCCAATGAAAAGGGTATTGGAGGGGTCCCTATGATGTTTAAGCCTGTAGTGATTGGACACGGAGTGGTTCCTAAAGCCCGCTAGGATTTTTGTAATGTGTTCATTAACCCTTACTTGCATTGATCTCTTGGTCCGGCCTACGTATTGCAGCCCGCAAGGGCATTGGACCAAATATACCACCCCTGTAGATGCACAGGTGATGCATGGTGCAATTTTAAATTCTTTTGATGTGACTGTAGAAATGAATGATGTTACACATCTTTGGTGATTGCTACTAAGGGCACATACTCGGCACTTGTTGCATTTGTAGTAGCCTTTAAGCTGATCGAAAAAAACAATACCTCTAAGGGGAGGGTCAATAACGTTAATAGAGATCTTATTTCTAAGAGACTGCACCCCTTTAAAGATCACCTTGGGTTTTGGTGGTAAAATTTCCCTCAACACTGGATCACTCCTGGCGATATGCCAATGTTTGTGGATTAAATGTGAAATGGAACGGTGTTGGATGGAATATGAGGTAATGAAAGGTACACCATCCGAAAATTGACTACCCACACTCCGTTCTCTTTCTTGTAGAAGTTCACCTCTATCTAAAGTTGTGATCTGGTCTAAGGTTTCTCTCAAGGATCGCTCATTGTACCCTTTCTCCAAAAACCTCTCAGTTAGGACCCCCGCTTGATTTAAGAACTCTTGGTGGTCCGAACAATTGCGCCTTAACCTGAGGTATTGGCTCTTAGGAACCCCTTTTAGCCAAGGAGCATGATGACAGCTGTCAGTGGGGATAAAGGCATTGCGGTCAGTATCCTTGAAATAAGTGGAGGTGACAAAGGCACCATTTTTTATACTGATCTTCAAATCCAAATAATGAACACTAACTCGACTTGCCTCATGTTTTAATTCAATCCCCCTGGTGTTAGAGTTGAGATCAGAAATAAACTGATTGAGATCCTCATGTTCACCGGCCCATAGGAGGAGGATGTCATCGATGTACCTTGCCCATAGGGCCACTTGGGGTACATTTCTTAAAAAGATGACATCCTCCTCCCATTTGGCCATAAATAAATTGGCCAGACTAGGGGCATATTTTGCCCCCATAGCCACCCCCGTCTCCTGCTTGTAGAACTCATTGTCAAACCAAAAGTAGTTTGATCCGGCGGCATACTTTAGTAGAGCCATGATAAATTCTATCTGTTTAGTATTTAGGCCTGATTCTTTAGACAGAAAATACAGAACTGCCTCCATGCCTAAGGCATGATGGTATATAACGACTTCACGTCTATAGTTACCATCCACATATTTGGAATCACTGTGAAACTGGACAGGATGTTCATTATGTGTCTCGAGTCCTTGACATACGAAGGCATCCTTTTGACTAAAGGCTGTAAATAGAAGTCAATATATCTGCCCACCCGGGACGTGATTGAATCTATCCCACTAACAATGGGACGTCCCGGGGGGCAGATTGGATCCTTGTGCAGTTTTTTTTTACATATAATATTTATATACTTTTTATATTATTATTATTTTCCCAATGGCCTTTAGTACACTATAAAGCCTTATATATTTTGGTTAATAAAATGAATTAAATGAATTTTGGATGAGGACTTTATTAAATGTTATATGAGATTCTGAGAATCTCCTATTAACATATTCGATAAAACCCATATAAAACCTTACGTTAGGTTAGAGGCTTGATTCCTCTTAAACCATGTATTGTCAGGAACGAATTTATCTCTTTCTAAAAGAGTTTTTAACTTTGTCCACAAGATGGCCACAGTGAGCCAAGGGATTCTTGTCTTGTGCCGGACATATAGTTTTTCCCTTGGTTCCTCTGTCCTCTTTATGCTGTAGGTATTAAGACTACACTTTTTTATTATTATTTTTATATTTATATTATCAATCTGTAGAGAGAGTAATCTCATCCTCGTTACAAAACGTTGGTGAACGCCTTACACTCCCTTCCCTGGCCGCGAGATTGCGCGCGGTTGTATGGGAAAATTTTCCCTCAACAAAGATGGCGGGGTCAGTTTCTATGGACCTCCCTTTGCATTGAGTGGCTATTATATAAGGTGACACACTGCTGCTAGCCCTACCCCCATTGAGAATGTCCAATAGGACGAAACGCGTCTGGAGGCAGCGTCAGTGACGTCACCACGCCTAGGAGGAGGGCTCCGTAAGCCGGCCGGCTTTTTTTACCTATTTACATGCTGTGTTTATACTGCTTAAGTGTAAGTACATTACTTTTTTAATAAATCTGTTATACCTACGATATCGCGCTATTGCGTCCCTTTCTATCTTCCTGCCTGCATGTGAGCCGGATTGGGTTACGCTTGTCGTTTTACTGTGGTTATTGATGAGGTGCGGGGCGTCCTAAATCGCAAACACGCACCACCTTCAACTTCAAGGCTGCCATTTGATTGGGAATTTTGAAACATCTTAGCCCAGGGGATTCAAAGGCCGTGGCTGGGCTATAGCCAACTGCACTAAAGGCTTGCTATCTGGTAAGCTGATATACAATTCCGGTGGTGGGATCTCACACACTGTATGCATGTCACCTGGTGCATTGAAAAGCTAACATCTCTACATGCAAATCAGCCTCTGATCAATACAGTGATTCTGTCTCTGCTGGAGAACCAATCTAAAATCCACTATTACTTATACCATTTGTGGACTGTTGAACTACTATATTCATTTTGTTTTTGATATCTGGCGCGGCTTTTTATATTGTTTTATTTTCTTGTCATCACACGCTAGCCGCTGCCTGAATTTACTGTGTTGTGATAGCGCGGTTTTTTGGTGTATATTTACATAATTTTGTATGGTTATGCTATGGTTCTATATATACCAAAGAAAAGAGCATGCCCCTACTGATTTACCTGTTCAAAAATACCCAAAAGACCCTCTAGTGAAGTCACTCCTTTATTTGTTATGCTATGGTTCCCATGTACGCAGATCTGCTTACTAGGAGCATTCATGCAATCGCCATGAGGGGGCCAGTGTCTTGGTGAGGCATGAACGAACATCCTTAAAAGAGTAAACAGATCTGCCGTGTCCACGGGAAGGTTTCCGCAGCCATTGATCTTCTCCCAACGTCTGTATGTGCAAACACGCTCGCATGGGCGTATTACAGCAAAACTGACACTGGGAAACATCTAAAAACATACATTAATAAAAATTTCCACAACACCTCTGATGCTCCTGCCCCCCCCCCTTCCCTAAGTGCTTCCAAAGCAAGCCATTTTCTATGGGGGCACTTCTGTAGGCCGCACCCTTGCGGTCTGCGTCTGTTGACAGACAGCGGATTTCGGCGCGGCTGTCTCTGAGAATGAGGAGGGAGAGAGCAGGGCGGCCCCTGCTGTTGTGCACATTGCTGGATCGAGATCAGGCTCAGGTAAGTATAAGGGAGGCTGGGGGGGTTGAACTTCATGCCGAAGGTTTTTTGCCTTTAAAACCACTTTAATGGACATTTTATTAGGAGCACTTTATTGAATATTATTTTGCAGTAGAAGGTTTACATATGAATTTCTCTATGGCTGCAACATATATTGTAAAGCACATCTTGAGCAGGTTTTATTGATGTATAGTATATAAGCAGGTGGGAAAATGCTGTAAATTTAGAATGCTTTCAGAATTAGAAGTGTTAGTAGTTTATTAGTTTATTAACTAAATGGAAAGTAAATGGCATAAATTCTTCTAGGTACACTTGCACACAGTTTTTGAAGAAACTTGGTATGTGGGTTATTCCAGACATCTTGAAGAGCTACGTACACTGCACACTGCCAAAAATCCTTCTGCCTCTTCATGTAATCCCAGACAGACTCGATTTTGACATCAGGGCTCTGTGGGTGCCAAACCATCATTTCCGGGACTCCCTGTTCTTCTTTACACTGAAGTTCTTAAAGTGTTATTAAAGCCCCAAATTTTTGTTTATTAAAATAATAAACATGGTATGCTTACTTACTCTGTACAATGCTTGGGCACAGAGTAGCCACGATCCTTCTCTTTTGGGGGCCCCCTGCCGCTGGGGATCCTGGCTCCTTATCCTAGGCTAGTGCCCTCATAAAAAGCCTGTTTCTATGGGGGTACTCTTGCAGGCTTGCTTCCAAGCTGCCCTGTCTGCATCTAATTGACTCAGACAGGGTGGCAGCTCAGTCCTACCCCCACTCCTTGGTTAGAGGATTTGATTGACAGCAGCAAGAGCTATCAATCTTCCCAGTGAGGGGGGACAAAGCCGGGCGAGCTGCTGTTCTCCTACACAACGCTGGACTAAGATTCAGGTTAGGTAAATATTAGGTAAGGGGGGGCTGAGGAGGATTGTGCAGCACAGAAGCTTTTTTACCTTAATGCATAGAATGTAAAAGGAAGTAAACTTCCATCTTTAAGTTTTACCAATAGGTAAGCTCGTATTAAGGCTTACCTATAGGTAGTGTAAAACGCTCCTAAACATGCACCGTTTAGGAGATATTTGCTGTCCTAGCAGTCAGTTACGTCACTGGCGCATGCGCTCTGAAGCAATGAATGTGCTATTTCTTCAAAGCAGTGTGCCATGACTGGCGGCTCCCGCCAGTCACAGAGCCAGAGCCGCGAACCTAGGAGGATCGGTTATAGATGGACGCCGTCCCCAGCGTTGACATCACATCGCTGGAAGGCTTTTTTTTTTTTCAGGTAAGTTTCACATTATGCCTTAGCCTGGCAGGTAAGGTAAGGCAAGGAGAAAAAAATAAATACCCTTAAGGTATTAGAACAACTTTAATGACATTGGCTGTATGTTTGGGATCATTGCACTGCTGCATTATGAATTTGGGGCCGTTTACACGCCTCCCTGATGGTATGGCATGATTCATGGCAATTGGGAAGCAGCAGCTGCATGTATGCAGTCATTACACTCTGCAATCTGACATCCGTGTGGGTGAATGCCCCTAAACTCGCCATATCTGCGTTTTGGGGTCTGTACACCCAAAATAATGTCAGATTTGGAGCAGTTACTGTGTCCATGCAGCCCTTGTGTCCCAATTGACATGAATGGGACTGCCTGCACAGGAATGCATGAAACACCTGGATTATACCTCAGACAGGAGGCTCATATCTTATGCATTATCTTTCTTTAATAATGCCCATAGCAGAAATACAGTAAACATTTATTGTAACTTAAAAGAAAAAATTCAAAGAACTACCCTTCCCAGCAGTCCCTGGGCCAGTGTAGCCCCTCCCAGACCGTAGTCTATATAAGGGACTGTCTGAGGTAACCTCTTCCTCTTTCTTTCTGCTCATGGCAGAGCACACAAGATAAGTATTTCATGTACCTTTATTATTTACAAGATAGGTATTTCATGTACCTTTATTATTTACAAGATAGGTATTTCATGTACCTTTATTATTTACAGGATAGGTACTTCTTGTATCTTTATTATTTACAAGATAGGTGTTTCATGTACCTTTATTGTTTGATTGTATATATGGTCTCTAATACCGAGTGCCCAGGTGTCGGGTGATTTTGTTCAGTCTTGACTGATATGTTTGAGGTATTGTGGAACATGGGGAGTTTCCCTGGAATTCCTCCCTGATACCGAATGCCCCGGTGTCAGGTATTTTGTCAGAATTGATTGTTCTGTAGTTTTTGGAAGATTTGGAATACTGGGGGTTCTCCCTGCTATCCCCCGTTTCTGCGCTTTATTTCTGTCTGCCTGACACCGGACCGGTGTCAGGCAGATATGTTTGAGAGGCCACGTTTGTTTGTTTCCAATTTCTTTGACGTCGGAGCACTGCGGCGTCCGTGCGGGATCCGCGCTGTTTTTCATTCGCTCCCTCGGTGGGCGCCATGCCTGGGCAACTGTCCCCCCCCCTCCCTCCCCACGCTCCCCTTCGCGCGCTCAGGTGGGGGGCGGGGTCTCCGCCGCGGCCGCTCCTCTCCTCTCTTTCGGTGCCTCTCTCGGTATCGAGAGCGAGACGGGGGAGAACGGTTCTCATCGACCGTTCCGTCCCTCACAACCTCGGGCCAATAAGAACTCCAGAGGCCGTAGTCTCGCGAGACTTCCCTCTGGAGTTAGAATCTCCTCAGGCTCCCCTCACACCGCAGGATGTCCTTCCCAGCGGTGTCGTAGCCAGGAACCTGCTGCTGTTTCACCATGCTTTCAACCACTAGATGGCAGTACATCTTTTCAGATATATATATATATATATATAAATATATATATTTCATTCCAATGAATCAATATCTAATAAATAAATTAATTAATTAATTAAATTAAATAATTTAAATAACCGAATCTACAATAAATAATTCAATATATACTCAAATTATATTTCTGGGGAATTTATTCCCTAGAACATATACCTTATTTATCCGAATAAATAAATAATCAATATGTAGATAGATCAATAAATCAATAAATTAAATAAAGAAATTATAGCATGTTTATCTCCAGGGAATTTATTCCCTACAACATACTCCTAATAAATAATGAATTAAATAACTATCTAAGGATTGAATGAATAAATACATTTATTATTAATGATATTATTATTAATATATATTATTACTTATAATATATAACTAAATCCATTATTCAGTTTTACATATAATAAATTATAGATGGATTGTACAAATTATATATTCATTATATAAATAAATTATACAAATATGTATAAAAAATTGTATTGAATTGTACAAAGATTCTACAATTTAATGAATATCATGGCATTGTTCATGCCGGTACCCCGGATAGGGTGGACACAGTCCTAGGAGGCCAAATCTCAACAGTGTTACACAGTTGCCAAAACTGATCGGTAGACCAATCTTTACGACCATGGCGTCGGTTACCCCCGCCTGCACACCATATGCCTGGACCATCTGGCAACGGTCTACCACCCCTGAGAAGGGCTGGGCGTTCCAAAACGCTGCCACGTTTCTGTGGTCCTTGACTCCCCGACAGGGGAAGTAAATAATATGTCCCAGGCAGTACCCTACCCGGACTGCCGACCCACTGCCCTCCCAGACTCCGACCGACCCCCGAGCCTCGGGGAGATGCACATGCAGAGGCAGCGATCCGTTAGACGGACTAAGCCAGACCCATTCGTGGACTCTTCCAGAGTTGTCCGCGGAGTCTGAGGCGGCTAACACCTTGAGTCTGAGGTTGTAGATGATGAGAATGATGATGAGTGTTAGGGCAGTGGGCACATGGCGCTCTATGACGACGCCAACCCTGTTCCCAGGGTAACACTCTATGGATTCTCGTAGAGAGCCATTATAGATCCGGGGGCGATATGCCATCCACACTCCGATGACTGGGCACCTCCACCCGAGGTGATCCAATATATCACATAATGGACCCGGAGATCGGTCGAAAAACTCACCGAATCATTTTCAGGGCGTAACCCCCTTCCTTTACCATTTATGGCTGTGCACACTCCCGAGGTGAACCCCATACCCTGGGGGTATCCCACCATACACGGGAAATCCCCCAAGCTGGGAATAGAGAGGTCCTTCGGATCATACAGACCAGGGCCTTGGATCTTTGGGACCTATCACCATCATCCCACACCTTAGTGAGCAGGCCACGCCGCTGAACAGCCGACTGACCTGTCCCAAATCGGGGCTGGGCCCAACGGGCGGTCGCCTCCTGGGATGCGTGGACACTACGGGTCCGACTGGACACCGCCGCTCGAATCTTAACGTGGCTTGTTCCCCAGCTGTCTCACCTAGCCGAATCAGACCCCGGTCCGACCACCGAGGGCAGGCTAGTCGGGATCACGCTGATTAAGATATTCCAAGACGGTAGGGCTCTATTCCATCCCGGATGAGCCCAAACGTCATCAAAGTCTAACACGGTACAGTGCCGGTCTATCAGGATTATAGGACCGGAGATGGACCTAGTCCCTCTTTCCTCGGTCTTCAGACCTGAACACCGCCCTAATAGACAACGAATTGCAGGGCCTCTGGTTCACCCAAACGATAGTGGAGACGGACCCGCTCTCCCCGGGTTTCCCCAAGAACGTCTTCCTGGTCAGGAAAGGAGGGCGGTTATCACCCGGTAGTAACTTGAGAAATCTCTCGTAATTACCGTATACAGTGACGACATTCTGCGACACAAAGGGTGAGGTTGATTATCTACTTGGACGACCTACTCTTAATGGCTCGTACCCCTCGCCTGGCGAACGAATACGCCTCCGGGACAGTCCCCCATAGATCACGGGGAATCTATCCTCTCCCCATCTCAGGAGGTAGAGTTTTAGGGTTCTTGGTGGACACCAACCTAGTGCTCCTTCGGCTACCCATGACCACTTGGCCGCCATCTGCACGAGGTCAGTATCGTGCTGGGCTAACGACGGGTATCCTTACGCGGACTGGCTCGCCTGGTTGGCCTGTTTCTGGCGTTAATCCAGGCCATTTGTCCAGCTTCTTTCACTATCGAGACCTTCAGAGTCTCAGTCCCTACGTCTTTGCCAGGGGCTTCACTGTGCAGACGTCGTCACTCTGGACACGGAAGCCATAATTGAACTACGGTGGTGGCTACGTCAGGTCGACAGATGGCACGGCAGGTCCACCTGCAACTCCACTACGGATTCATCTTGGAATAGGTTGCCAACCACCTCGGTTGGGGTACTCGATGCGGTCCCTCGTCCACAGGAGGGGCGTGGCCCACAGCGGAGTCTCTGCTGCACGTTCACACGTGGAAATCCTGACGACCGCCTTGCCATCAGGACTCTAATGCCACACACGTCCACCTAATGGATCTAGCAAGATCTCTGACATTTCTGCCTGGAACGCGACATCGTTCCAGCTGCGAAATGTACCCCAGGCACTTCCGCTATGGTGTTAGATTGGAATTCTCGTTACCCGCCCAATTCCATCGACTGACGACTGCACCGGTCAGTGTTCCTGGCCCTTGCTCCCTTATGGGATCCTTTCTCTCCCCAGTCTGTACGGGGATCTGCACCCTCTATTCACGACGCACGTCCTACTTCTCTTCGCATGGTTGGGTTTTCGGGGTGTCGGTCACGGACAGTGACCTTTTCTTTTATAACGGGGGTTCCACTTGCCTTGATCTAGGCCTTGGGACTAGATATACATTTCGATCATCCGGAGGACTCTGGGTTAGTTGGTGATCAACGACAAGTTAACCTCATGAAGGCGTTCGTCTGAGATGACCAACTACCTGGTGGACTCGTTTGAGTCCGGGAGGTCCTATAGCTCCCCTGCGCCTTCCGCGCTGCAAACTCGGACTACCGCTCCCTTGTAGACTTACTACCGGTGGGATAACACCCATGGTGTACCGACTTAGTAAGCGTTAAGTTTCAACGCCCATCACACCCAGGGTATCAACGCTCTTGGGAGGTGATCAGTGGTCCTGACCACGCGCCAGGACTGGGGGGACAATCTCACTCTGTCGGAGGTTATTGTCGTTTGAGCTACTGCCCCCTTGTGTCTGATTCCGTCAGACGCATATCGGGTGTCACGACGTTGGCCATTCCAGGCGTCGGATCCCGCCTCGGAGAGTCGGGGTTTTTCCATCGTGCGTAGGACAGCGGCGGGACTTCATCGTTTTTTTTCTACCCGTTCTTCCCCGCACATCATACTCCGTTGTCTACGGATTTCTTAGTCCTTCACGGTCCCACTGCGATCTTCGCATCTCTTCCTACTCCTCATTCCTACGCTAAACCTCAGTTTCCGGTTTCCTCAGCTACGCTAGCCAGAGGGGTACGATCAATCATGGAAATGGCAGCGTCTTACGTAACCCCGTTGGGCGCCCACCCCTCCAGAGGAGCGGTGGCTCCTAGGTCATCACCCCGGGCGGCTCCCTATAGGATTTACGGCTAGTGGCGGACTGGTAACCACGATTGCTTTCCGCCAATTCTGCTTGGATCGGAGGAACACATATCTATATCAATTTTGTAGTTGTTTCATTTGTTATCATCTATATATGCATTGTTATAGCTTTGAACTTGCATAAGATATGAGCCTCCTGTCTGAGGTATAATTCGAGATTTTCCTAGCTTGTGACGGAAAATATTGATTATATGAAGACAGGAGGCGAGTATCTTCCCTCCCGACCCAACCCTGTCACGAGGTTGTCTCTCTCTCGTTCTAGACTGTTGAACCACACACCCTGCAAGTCGGAGGCTGGTACGCCCCGGCAGTTCGTTTTCACTAACCCCGTCGGGATTGCTGTTCCGTTTCGATCCATGGGTTTAGTTCACCGCAGATGGAGGCTCCTACTACGTTCCAGATCCGGAGTCGGGATGCCGTTGTGCCGTTGACTGAATCCGTTGGTCCATGTTCCTGAAGACGACTGACCGGTCGGCTCCGAATGGTTTTGGTTTTCCTATAGTCCCCGTTGGGATGAAGTTGGTCCGGATGAAGTTGGTCCGTGTTGGCCTTGTCCTTTCGTTTCCTCCAGATTCAGATGTTGTGTTCTGGTCGGAAGGTTCCCGGCAGCCGCGGAGATGTCTAATTGGACTTTCGGTTCCTGTTTACACTAATTCGCATGAAGAAAGAGGAAGAGGTTACCTCAGACAGTCCCTTATATAGACTACGGTCTGGGAGGGGCTACACTGGCCCAGGGACTGCTGGGAAGGGTAGTTCTTTGAATTTTTTCTTTTAAGTTACAATAAATGTTTACTGTATTTCTGCTATGGGCATTATTAAAGAAAGATAATGCATAAGATACTCGCCTCCTGTCTTCATATAATCAATATTTTCCGTCACAAGCTAGGAAAATCTCGAATTATACTGGGGACTGTTTAACCTTGCCTCCTAAGCCCTTCCCACCATGAATGCAATTTGGCCACACCGACTGCTCCACTACATGGGTTTTCCCAAAAATGCACCCAACATATTATCTTGCACACAGGCCCACTGATTTCATAAAACGCCCCTGACCGTGGTATTTGGTTATGTAATTAGAACAGGGAGGTTTTGCACAAACTTTTATATGTGGTTGTAAGTGCGTTATGTTCCTGGAACTCATTAGAACTGAAAGCGGAACTTTAGTAATTTTTTCATCTGTTTATCTTTCTATCTATTAAATCTTCTGCCCTTATTGTTTTAACTTTGGATAGTAAAATGTATATATATTTTTTTCTGCCTGTAAATACCTTATACAGCCCACTTCCTGTTTCTTGTCTGGTAAAAAGCCTAGGCTTATGACATTATGCACTTGCTAGGTGACAGAAAGACCAGGGACTTCAGCCTGAAGCCGGGGGGGGGGGGGGGGGGGGCGCGGCCGGTGGAGTGGCGCAGGGTGACCTACCTGACACATACCCAGACCTACGTGAGTGTGTGTATGTGTCAGTACACACTGACATAACCTGCATACACTGACCTGTCCTGACTACACTGACCTGTCCAGCATACTCTGACCTGACTACACTGACCTGACTACACACACTGACCTGACCTGCATACACTACACTACACTGACCTGACCTGCATTGCATACACTGACCTGACCCGACTACACTGACCTGACCTGACCCGACTGACTACACTGACCTGACCTGACCCGACTACACTGACCCGACCCGACTACACTGACCCGACCCGACTACACTGACCCGACCCGACTACACTGACCCGACCCGACTACACTGACCCGACCCGACTACACTGACCTGACCCGCATTGCGTACACTGACCTGACCCGACTACACTGACCTGACCCGCATTGCGTACACTGACCTGACTACACTGACCTGCATTGCATACACTAACCTGACCTGCATACACTGACCTGACTACACTGACCTGACCTGCATACACTGACTACACTGACCTACATACATACACAACCACTGACGTCACCTACCTCAGCCGTGATGTGCCCGTCATAGCGATGGAGCCAAGGAGGAGACAGGAGAGGAGAGCCACAGGGAGTGGGGATGTGGCGTGGCGGGCAGCCGTGGTGCCATAGGAGAGGAGGCTCAGGAGCCGTGGAGAGCCTCCGAACCAAGCGGGGATGTCGCATTGCGCGCCGGGAGCGGGCGGCATTGTAATTCCCGCCTTCTAAGCTTGCGGCGCCTATGATGGACGTCACACGTCCCGCGGTCCCGGATTGGACCAGTGGGACATCCATCATAGGCGCTGCAAGCTCCAGAAGGCGGGACCTGCTCTGTCACTCGGCGGCGATCGGAAACAAAATGGTCCCTGCGCGGCGGCACTCTGGGATATTTATTAAATGCTCTAAGAGCGAAACTCTGGGCTTTTCACCGACCCATTCGGGGCTCCAGCCTCCCCAGCCAACCCCTAACAACGCCCCTGCTCTCACTCCAATGAGAGCTGCAGAGTTGGCGGTGTGTGTCTGTGTAAATCCAGGAAGTGAACAGGCTTTAGCTGCCCACAGTTAAAATGGATGCAGCCAGACTCAATGTAGGGAAATTTCTGCAGCATATTTGGCAAGTACAGAATAACAGTATATATAAAATAATAGACAAAATGGTTGGAGGGAAGCTTCAGAATGGCAAAGATGTTTTTATTAAAAATTATGTGAGCAGACTGCAGTTCATCTTAAAGAAGCTGTTTGGGTAACCTATTAAACGTCTTTAACATTACAGAACATGTTTCATTTGTGCAGGGCTATTTATGTATATAAAAAAAAAGCTGATGTATTGTTTCTGTTTATTAGGCTTGTGGAACTTGCTCAGAGTGGTGAGTTTC
Source organism: Rana temporaria (assembly GCF_905171775.1). NCBI lineage: Eukaryota > Metazoa > Chordata > Amphibia > Anura > Ranidae > Rana > Rana temporaria. The sequence continues at coordinate 58,346,724 of NC_053498.1, forward strand.
TCAATGAAAACTTTTCCCTGCCTTGTCCTCCTGGCCTGGAGATATCTGAACAGGAAAGCTATACCATTACTAATAACACCCTACGGGTAAGAATCGGTTACATTTTTTACAATGGCACGTGATTAGTAAAATCTGTCTGTCAAATACTAGTTTGTTCCACACAATTTTATTAATTTGTGCTAAAAAATCTATTATTTCCCCACCATATTTTATTAAAGTATATTTCCACTTTTGTGGAGAAAAAATAGCAAAGAAAAAAAAAATACAGTATACACACTTGCTACACAAGTCGTATTGTAATTAGTGGGAATGCTCAATAGCATTCCCAGTATTGTTATTTGTTTGTTTTTTGTTATTCTCAATTAGTGGGAATGCTTAATTGCATTCCCAGTATTGTTATTCGTTTTTTATTATTCCTAATTTTAATTTTATTCCGTACGTTTTTTTGGCTCTGTGTAACTTCTGCATACTTTCAGCTATTAAGACCATTCAACTTTTAAAATGTTCAGCTCTTTCAGCTAAAGATGGGACTTTTTTTCTACTATTAAGGTCTCATGCACACTGGACGTTTTTGTTTTTTACAGCAGCTGTTTTTGGCAGTAAACATTTTTTTCTACAGTTAATAAACTCTCCATCATGTTATCCTATGTGTCCATGCACACATAGGCTGTTATAAGCAGTTTTGGGCAGTGGCGTTTTGAACAGTAAAAAAAAACTAGTGGGTTCTGAGAGACGTTTTTCAGCTGTAAAAACGCTCTAACGCTGATGAGCGCTCAAAAACGTCACTCACCATTAAGGAAAAACATTTTTTTTCTTCAACCAAAAAAATGCTAACGTGGAAAAACGCTATTGAAAAAACGTTGAAAAAAGTTGAAAAACTCACTGCCAAGCTACTGGCGTTTTTATAACGTTATTTTAACGTCCAGTGTGCATGAGGCCTTATGCCCCGTACACACGATCACTTTTTGTCATGAAATAAAATTACATTTTTAAAAATGTCATTTAAAATGATGGTGTGTGGGCTTCACATCGTTTTCCGTTTTTCTAAAAAACGACAACAAAAAATTCGAACATGCTTCAATTTTTTATGTCATTTTTGAAAATGTCATTTTTTGTGTTGTAAAAAATGATCGTGTGTGGGCTAAAACTACGTTTTAAACCCGCGCATGCCCAGAAGCAAGTTATGAGCCGAATAGAACTTCCCCTTTAGAGTGCCGTCGTACGTGTTGTACGTCACCGCGCTTTGTTCATCATTTTTCAAAAACGATGGTTTGTGGGCAACGTAGTTTTTTATGATGAAGTTGGAAAAAACGTCGTTTTTTTAATGATGAAAAATTTCTTTTTTTTTTTTCATGACAAAAAGTGATCGTGTGTACAGGGCATTAAACTTTTGAAAATATTAAGCTTTTTAACACCTTTTTTTTAACATTGAAGTCAATGAGAGCATGCTTCAAATCCTTAAAATCTTCTCTGCTCCCAAAAGTTCCAGCCCCTTTATACTTTCATCTAGACACCAAACAAACTTTAAAATGTTCACAAAATATTCAGCTATCCGACTATATCTTTTCAGTTTGATATCTTTTACAGTTTTTGTGAAAAAGCTGTTTTAAGTTTAGTGATCATTTCAGGAAATTTTAGCGATTAAACAGAGTGTCTATGGGGCTGGTTAGAGTGGATGATGTCATCGCTACAGCACAGAGCTTTAATAAAATCATCTTGGTTCCTTCTCTATAAATTGCTCTCACGCCCACAAGATCTACTTATACACAATTTATACATCAAAACATAGGTATTTTTGTCTAGTTTCAGGCAATGTGCTCAGTTTTGTGATATGCCTTTTACTTTTGGCTGGTTGAGCTTCAAAATGACAAGAGTTATACACTTTCTTCTATTGACTGTCCTATATAAAATTCTCCAGATTTCCCAGCGAAACGCACAGTGAACTTTTTTAAATCGGTGACATGCCCACATTTTTAAGTTTATCAACATAAATTTTATGCCGATATGTTCACACGTGTGTCTCTAAGGCCCCCCGTACAGACGACTGAACATGTCTGCTGAAACTGGTCCGCGGACCAGTTTCAGCAGACATGTTCGGTCGTCTGTACAGCCGAGCGGACAGGATTCCAGCGTACATTTGCCCGCCGGGCCTTTTTCGAGCGGGCAAATATTTCTAAACATGTTTAGAAACATGCCCGCTGGAATCCTGTCCGTCGGACATGTTCGGTCGTCTGTACAGACCTACCGTACATGTCCGAGCGGCCGCCATCCCTCGCATGCGTCGAATGACTTTGACGCATGTGTGAAAGCATTGAACTGCCAGGGCCGCGCACGTCGCCGCGTCATCGTGTCGGCGACGGCGCGGCCTCGTCGCTGCGTATCGAGTACGCGCAGATTTCTGTATGATGGTGTGTACAGCCATCATACAGAAATCTCCGGGCAGACATGTACGCTGAAAACGGTCCGGCGGACCGTTTTCATCGTACATGTTTGCCCGTCTGTACGAGGCCTAACGGTGAAGTCGCTGTTTCGATATCATGTGCTGTTGTGGATTTATTAAGGCTTGTTTGAAGGGTTCTCTCACTCATTAGGTGTGGAGATTAATGATCAAAGAGAGGCTTTATAAGTACTGAAGGAACACAGTGTTTTTTTTCCTTAATGTATCCTATGCATTAAGATGAAAAAGATCTGATTACCGGCCCCCCCAGCCCCCAGTTTTACTTACCTGAGACCTGGAAAGTCCTGGATCTTTGCCCAGGCTTCTTCGCAGCCATTGACTCGCGCTGCTGTCAATCAAATCCAATGACGCGGGCAGCTATGGACGCCGAATGCAGGACTCGTAAACGCGCCCGCAAGGTAACCCCCTTGGAAGAGCGCTTCCCAGAGGGGGTTATCTGAGGCAGGGAGGAGCCGAGACAGCCGCCGAGGGACCCCAGAACAGGTGGATCGGGCCACAGGCTCGCTTTCCACTAGTGCGACTTGGGACTGCAAAGTCGCATGATAAGTTGTACCCCATGCTTTCCAATGAGTACTGTTCATATCTGTGCCCATAGACCTCAAGAATACACAGGCATTGCTTCAAGTCTCATCAAAATTGCAGCAACAATCGTGGCAAAATCGCACAACTCTGGGGTTGTACAAGTGGAAACCTAGCCTTAAAACCAATTGTCACTCAGTTAGGTTTTGCATCTACTTCAAGTGATTTGGGACAAGGCATAGCTGACACTCTGTCAAGTCCTAATTTTAGTATCTGCTGCAAGAAGTACGGTTTTCAGCACAGTAGTGACATCATCAGTAGTGACATCACCAGATTTCACTTCAAATCTCATGACACTAGCAGTTAGAAACAATACCTCAGTCTTTTACTGCAGATATATAGTCATGGGGCTGTAGGCACAGAATTGCCCAGGCACCCTCGTATATCAAAAAGTGCACAGCTATTTTTAAGGAGGTGTTCTAGACAAAAGGTACATTTTTAGGATGCTACAATTTGACTTGTTTTTCTAACTTAACTTAAATGAACAGACTTCCAGATAAAAACCTGTCTAAATAAAAAGTCCTTTCCGTCCCCTTGCTTCGAGTGACAGGGTTTTTACATATCTCGTGCACTAGCTTGGACACATGCACATTCCTGGATGTTTATCATAATATAATACACAGTTCATTGTGAGAGGTAATGTATATCACTCGACGCAAGGGGACGGAAAGGACTTTTTAGTCTGTTAATTTTCACTGAACAATAAAAGAGGATTGCTCAGAGCTGGATTAACTCTGTGTGGCAAGACTGGGCACAGATGATAGGAAATCTTATTCTCTACATTGTGACAGCGATGGCTACATAGCATGTGTCAGGACAGGAATAGACACATTTTGTCTCGGAGACCCACATGAAAAGGTGACAACCCAGCACAGCATTTGAAAAACATTTACACCCAATAACAAGAGGTACCTGGACAAGGGGTCCTTATGGCACAAACACCAGGTGTTAGGTTATTAAAGGGAAACAGAAAGCAGGCGCCACTTAGATAAAACTGTACACTTTAATAATAAAATAGTATCAAAGCACTCACATAGTGGTACTGTATGCAGGCGTGTGTGGTAGTCCAATTAACAGTCAGTCCTCAGCTCGTGTGGATGGTCCCTGTAGCTATAGGTGCTGGCTGCGCTTCGCCGCATGTGGGGGTGCCGGTTCACTGTCTAAACGGCGGTTTCCGGGTATCACTGCGGCTACCAGACGGAGGGCTGGAACGAAAGCGGCGGGTCTATGCTGGGATGCACAGAGCTATCATAGCTCAAAGGACTTTTTGTGGATAAGTGTTTATTACTGTATATTTTCCCTATGAGTTGGGTTATTAAAAGCTGAAATTTTTAAGATATTTAACATGTTCATGTAATTTCAAAATTCATTTTCCTTACAGTATATGAGAGCTCAGTGGTTGGCATTTACATCTACAGTTGTACGCAAAAGTTTAGGAACCCCTAACAATTTCAATGATTATCATTTATAAATATTTGGGGGTTTGGATCATCAATTTCATTTTGATCTATCAAATAACTGAAGTAAGCAGGAATATTTCAGTAGTGAAATAAGGTTTATTGGATTAACAGAAAATGCGCAATATGCATCAAAACAAAATTAGATGGTGCATAAATTTGGGCACCCCAACACAAAAATCACATCAATATTTAGTAGAGCAGAAATAACAGCCTCTAGATGCTTCCTGTAGCCTGTAATGGGTGTCTAGATTCTGGATGAATGTATTTTGGACCATTCCTCCTTACAAAACATCTCCAGTTCAGTTAGGTTTGATGGTTGCCGAGCATGGACAGCCCGCTTCAAATCACCCCACAGATGTTTAATGATATTCCGGTCTGGGGACTGGGATGGCCATTCCGGAACATTGTACTTGTTCCTCTGCATAAATGCCAAGTAGATTTTGAGCAGTGTTTTGGGTCGTTGTCTTGTTGAAATATCCAGCCCCGGCATAACTTCAGCTTTGTGACTGATTCCTCAACATTATTCTTAAGAATCTGCTGATATTGAGTGCAATCCATGCGACCCTCAACTTTAACCAGATTCCCAGTACCGGCAATGGCCACACCGCCCCACAGCATGATGGAACCTCCACCAAATTTTACTGTGGGTAGCAAGTGTTTTTCTTGGAATGCTGTGTTCTTTTGCCGCCATGCATAACGCCCCTTATTATGACCAAATAACTCAATCTTTGTTTCATCAGACCACAGCACCTTATTCCAAAATGAAGCTGGCTTGTCCAAATGTTCATTTGCATACCTCAAGCAACTCAGTTTGTGGTGTGTGTGCCGAAAAGGCTTCTTTCCCATCACTCTCCCATACAGCTTCTCCCTGTGCAAAGTGCAAGGAATTGTTGAAGGATGCACAGTGACCCCATCTGCAGCAAGTTGATGTTGTAGGTCTTTGGAGGTGGTCTGTGGGCTGTTTTTGACCGTTCTCACCATCCTTCGCCTTTGCCTCTCCAATATTTTATGTGGCCTGCCACTTCTGGCCTTAACAAGAACTGTGCCTGTGGTCTTCCATTTCCTCACTATGGGCCAGATCCACAAAAACCTGGCGTAACTTAAAAAATCCCATTTAAGTTACACTGCCTTAAAGTTTCTACCTAAGTGCCTGATCCACAAAGCACTTATCTAGAAATTTCAGGCTGTGTAACTAAAATTCCGCCGGCGCAAGGCGTTCCTATTCAAATGGGGCGAGTCCCATTTAAATGAGGCGCGCTCCCGCGCCGGCCGTACTGCGCATGCGCGAAGTTACGTTACGCCGAGTTTTGAGGATCGCGACGGCTTAAAAAAGTTGCGTCGGGGAAAAAAAAAATGACAGCGGCATGCATTCCTGAGGGAGAACTCCATGCCAATTTTCAAAGAAAAAAACGGCATGGGTTCCCCCCCCAGGAGCATACCAGGCCCTTAGGTCTGGCATGGGTTGTAAGGAGACCCCCCCACGCCGAAAAATTGACGTAGGGGGTCTTCCTACAATCCATACCAGACCCGTATCCAAAGCACGCTACTCGGCCGGCCAGGAAAGGAGTGGGGACGAGCGAGCGCCCCCTCCTGAGCCGTGCCAGGCCGCATGCCCTCAACATGGGGGGGTTGGGTGCTCTGGGGCAGGGGGGCGCACTGCGGGCCCCCCCACCCCAGAGCACCCTGTCCCCATGTTGATGAGGACAGGACCTCTTCCCGACAACCCTTGCCATTGGTTGTCGGGGTCTGCGGGCGGAGGCTTATCGGAATCTGGGAGTCCCCTCAAATAAGGGGGCCCCCAGATACCGGCCCCCCACCCTAAGTGAATGGATATGGGGTACATCGTACCCCTATCCATCCACCTGTAGGCAAAAAGTTAGTTAGTAAACACACAACACAAGGCTTTTTAAAATATTTTATTATTCTGCTCCGGATGCCCCCCCTGTCTTCGTTATTAGCTCAATTAGCAGGGGGGCTTCTTCTTCCGCTCTCCGGGGGTCTTCCACTCTCCGGGGGTCTTCCACTCTCCGGGGGTCTTCCGCTCTCCGGGGGTCTTCTCCGCTCTCCGGGGGGGGGCTTCTCCGGACTCCGGGGGGCTTCTTCCATCTTCTCCCCTCTTCCGCTGTTGACTCGGCGAACCCCGGTTCTTCTGCAGCTCTCCGGTGCCTTCTTCTTCAGCGCTGGCTGCCTGCTATGTTTGTGTGTTAGCTCGATTTCAAACAGGCAGCCAGTGCGGTCTTCTGTGGTGTCAGGGTCTTCTCTTCCTTTCTTCCGATGTTGCCTCGTCGCCTGTTGTCGCTGTAATGATGGAAGCGCGCCTTGCATCCCATTTATATAGGCATCACCGTCCCATCATGCTCCGGTAGGTACCCACGTGGTGGGTGCACGTGGGTAGGCACCCACCACGTGGGTACCTGCCGGAGCATGATGGGACGGTGATGCCTATATAAATGGGATGCAAGGCGCGCTTCCATCATTACAGCGACAACAGGCGACGAGGCAACATCGGAAGAAAGGAAGAGAAGACCCTGACGCCACAGAAGACCGCGCTGGCTGCCTGTTTGAAATCGAGCTAACACACAAACATAGCAGGCAGCCAGCGCTGAAGAAGAAGGCACCGGAGAGCTGCAGAAGAACCGGGGTTCGCCGAGTCAAGAGCGGAAGAGGGGAGAAGATGGAAGAAGCCCCCCGGAGTCCGGAGAAGCCCCCCCCCCCGGAGAGCGGAAGACCCCCGGAGAGCGGAAGACCCCCGGAGAGCGGAAGACCCCCGGAGAGCGGAAGACCCCCGGAGAGCGGAAGAAGAAGCCCCCCCTGCTAATTGAGCTAATAACGAAGACAGGGGGGGCATCCGGAGCAGAATAATAAAATATTTTAAAAAGCCTTGTGTTGTGTGTTTACTAACTAACTTTTTGCCTACAGGTGAATGGATAGGGGTACGATGTACCCCATATCCATTCACTTAGGGTGGGGGGCCGGTATCTGGGGGCCCCCTTATTTGAGGGGACTCCCAGATTCCGATAAGCCTCCGCCCGCAGACCCCGACAACCAATGGCAAGGGTTGTCGGGAAGAGGTCCTGTCCTCATCAACATGGGGACAGGGTGCTCTGGGGTGGGGGGGCCCGCAGTGTGCCCCCCTGCCCCAGAGCACCCAACCCCCCCATGTTGAGGGCACGCGGCCTGGCACGGCTCAGGAGGGGGGGCGCTCGCTCGTCCCCACTCCTTTCCTGGCCGGCCGGGTAGCGTGCTTTGGATACGGGTCTGGTATGGATTGTAGGGGGACCCCCTACGTCAATTTTTCGGCGTAGGGGGGGTCCCCTTACAACCCATACCAGACCTAAGGGCCTGGTATGCTCCTGGGGGGGAACCCATGCCGGTTTTGTTTTTACAAATTGCCGTGGAGTTCTCCCTCGGGAAAGCATACCAAATGCCGTCGCTGGAATGGGCTTTTACATGGTGTGACTAGTTTACACTTTGTAGAACCAGCCCTAATTTTACACTTGCAAAATAACACTTACTGCGCAAAAAGGAAGCTAGAAAGCTTTGTGGATCGCCTTAAGTGCTAATTTGCATACTAGAAACGGCATTTCGACTCGAAATGCCCCCAGCGGCGGATGCGGTACTGCATCCTAAGATTCGGCAGTGTAATTCAATTACACATGCCGGATCTTCTGCCTAACTTTGGAAAAAGCCTTTTGAGGATCGTTTCCAAAGTTACACACAGACTGAACAGCAGTTAAGTCGGAGTATCTCTTTTGTGGATCTGGCCCTATGTTCCTCACAGTGGACACTGACGGCTTATATCTCTGTGATAACATTTTGTAGCCTTCCCCTAAACCATAATGTAGAACAATCTTTGTTTTCAGGTAATTTGAGAGTTGTTTTGAGGCCCCCATGTTGCCACTCCTCAGAGGAGAATCAAAGAGAACAACAACTTGCAACTGGCCACCTTAAATACCTTTTCTCATGATTGGATGCACCTGTCTATGAAGCTCACCAAACCAATTGTGTGTTCCAATTAATCAGTGCTAAGTAGTTACAGGTATTCAAATCAACAAAATGACAAGGGTGCCCAAATTTATGCACCCATCTAATTTCGTTTTGATGCATATTGCGCATTTTCTGTTAATCCAATAAACCTCATTTCACTACTGAAATATTACAGTGTCCTTCAGTTATTTGATGGATCAAAATGAAATTGCTGATCCAAACACCCAAATATTTATAAATGATAATTTTGGAAATTGTCAGGGGTTCCTAAACTTTTGCATACTTTAAGTGGAAAATCTGCTAACACACCGACAGATACGCGAGTGGTTAATGTAAGAGGAGAGAATGCAGGAGCTTCACAAAGATAGTGGATCTTCAGAGCTATAAAACAATGCAAACTAATGATTATCATTGTAACACCTCATTAAGTTGGAGCTATTATAAATGTTTTTTTTTTCTTGTTCTAACTTAATGATTTTTTACCTTCTCAGACTCTCATGCTCCTGGGATGTTTTGCTGTGTTTTGGTCCCTATACTATACTATGGAGCTGTACCTTTCTCGGATATCCAGTAGTAAAGATCTAGATCTTAGCTGTGATGTTTCCCCTTGCATCTGGACCCAACACCGAGCTGTTCCCAGCCCCCGGCAGCTAGAAGCAGGCACCGAGATTGAATCATTACCTCTGTGTGGTTTAAAAGATACTGTTCTGGAGGGTGAGGAAGAGGAGGATGATGAAGATTGCAGTACTGTTCACAGGAATCACTACAACTCAAATCACATTAGAGAAAATCTAGTGTCTACAGGACAACAGGACACAGGCAAGGCTTGATATCCAACTTTAATTTGCACAAAGATTTGAGGCAAGTTGCTCATGAGGTCGATACAAATGTATATGACTTAAAGGGTATTGGATACAAGTAAAAGTTTCAGTCCGGGGAAAAAAAGAAAATGCTAAGAACAGGACACAGTGGTTAATACAAAACCGCCTGTGCTTGTCCAGATGTAATATTGGATTTTTGCCTTATCTTATCTTGTTAAATGAGGACTATGGAAATCCGCTTCTAGAATCTTCCCTATGAGATGGTTTTAGATCATTTCTTCAGATGCTGGAGGTTTGGCACTGTAAACAAGCGTTTATTTACTGATTTAACTTTTGATACGGGTGATCATTTTTTAAGCATCTTAAAGGGACACTGCAACTTAAAAAAATACAAAAAGTATTTTTACAAAAAACTTTCAGTGTATTTTTATGAAGATATGATTTCTTTAAAATGGATCTCACTTTTTCCTTCCCAACAAGATAGTTTTCTACCTATGATACAGTGGAATTCCTTTAATTCAGCATCCACGGGATCAGGCTAGTATCTAATTATCATATAATCCAGGTTATTGGGCTACTTTAAACCATTTGAATGTAACTATAATATTTTACAAGTAAAGTTTTTTTCTTCCTGTTCATAGCATTTGTTTTTTAGGTATCTGTGAAAATTCTGTAATATTTACAGAACTGCACAATGTTATAAGTTGGTTTTAAGAAAACATTAAAAATGATGTATAATTTTAGATATTTCATAGGCTGAGCTATCAGAATTTTTGATATCCTGACTGTTCATCAGGATAGGTTCAGGTAGCCAAAGTTAAGGAATTCTACTGCATATTTTTTTTTTTTTTTTTTTGCTTACAATTGTGTACTGCTTGTGGTGAAAAGGAAACCCCTACCCCATACCCATGTATACACCAACACTTTGCATACCTGCTGGAGAATTTTTTATGCGGCTGTTTATACAGCCTTAGTAGATGAAGTCTGACCCTGTTTTAGCCATTTAAGATTCAGAACCTGAACCGGGTGATCACTTAGGGCCAGATTCACGTAGACTAGCGGCAGCGTAACGTATCTTAGATACGTTACACCGCCGCAAGTTTTCATCGCAAGTGCCTGATTCACAAAGCACTTGCGATGAAAACTACGCTGGCGGCTTCCGGCGTAAGCCCGCGTAATTTAAATGGGCGTGTGCCATTTAAATTAGGCGCGCTCCCGCGCCGGACCTACTGTGCATGCTCCATTTCGGAATTCCCGCCGTGCTTTGCGCGCAGTGACGTCATTTTTTCGAACGGCGACGCACGTAGCGTAATTCCGTATTCCCGGACGGCTTACGCAAACGACGTTAATTTTTAAATTTCGACGCGGGAACGACGGCCATACTTTATACAGCAATACGATTGCTGTGTAAAGTTAAGGCACCAAAAACGACGACTAACTTTGTGACGGGAAACTAGACCAGCGGCGACGTAGCGAACGCGAAAATCCGTTGTGGATCGCCGTAACTCCTAATTTGCATACCTGACGCTGGTTTACGACGCAAACTCCCCCCAGCGGCGGCCGCGGTACTGCATCCTAAGATCCGACAGTGTAAAACAATTACACCTGTCGGATCTTAGGGCTATCTATGTGTAACTGATTCTATGAATCAGTCGCATAGATACTGTGAGAGATACGACGGAGTATCTGAGATACTCCGTCGTATCTCAGCTGTGAATCTGGCCCTTAGTCCACTTTGTAGTGTATCAATGGCAGCCTTTCTATGACGGGGAAACATAATGACGCTACTCTATCAAAACGGAAGAGCTGTTGGGTTTTTAAAGATATTAAATGCTTCAGGTCAAGTAAGAAAACCCTGTTAAAGTAAACCTGTTATGGCCACCAAAGTGAATAAAGCAACAATACTTGTAGAATGCTTTGACACTTCTCTTCGGATTAGTTAATTTATGGCTGGGGAGGACCCTAGTTCTTAGGCCCAGGCTGTGCACAGAGCCTCAACCAGATTTTATTTAAGCCCCATCCTTTCATCATCCAGCATCACAGTTCATCTGGCTGAATGGAATACATATACAGGAATAGCCTGCATTTTACTGAGAATGTTTGTTTTATATCGACATGTCAAGTTCACTTTAACAAACAACTTCTTTTTAACATGTGGTCTATTTATGAAGCAGAGAATGTGGTTCTCACTGTTGTCTGGTGGAGAATCACCGTCATTTAGAACACATTTACCTGGAAGATTCAAGATTATAAAGAGACCTCTTATGCCCTGTACACACGATCGGTCCATCCGATGAAAACGGTCTGATGGATTTTTCCATCAGTTATCTGATGAAGCTGGCTGATGATCAGTCATGCCTACACACCATCAGTTAAAAAAACAATCGTGTCATAAAACACAACGACGTGCTGAAAAGAAATTAAGTTCAATGCTTCCAAGCAAGTGTCGACTTGATTCTGAGCATGCGTGGATTTTTAACCGATGGACGTGCCTACAAACGATAGTTTTTTTTTCTATAGGTTTTTTATCCATCAGATAATTTTAAAACGAGTTCCTAATTTTTTAACCGATGGATAAATAACCAATGGGGCCCACACACGATCGGTTTAGTCTGATGAAAACGATCCATCAGACTTTTTTTTATCAGACAAACCGATCGTGTGTACGCGGCATAAGTGTCCTTTTATTGAGACTACTGTTGTTTGAAGCCTATTATATAATGCCAAAAACAAATGCACAGATTAGGATTTTGCAAAAGGTATGTTTATTTTTTATTTTTTAACCTCTATTTTTATTTTGTGTTATGTTTGTTTTGCATCATTGCACAGCACCTAAGATCAGATTTACAGCTGTAAGTGAAAGTTTGTAAACCCTGTAATAGGCTGGATCTCTGGACTCATTATTGTGGGTACCTGACCCCAATGCCCTTTGTTGATTGTTTAAAGCGGGAGTTCACCCATACATTTTTTTTTACCCTTAGATGGATGCTCATTTTGTCTAGGGGAATCGGCTAGTTGTTTTAAAATCCGAGCTGTACTTACCGTTGTAGAGAGCGATCTTCTCCGCCGCTTCCGGGTATGGGTCTTCGGGACTGGGCGTTCCGTCTTGATTGACAGGCTTCCGACGGTCGCATCCATCGCGTCACGAGTAGCCGAAAGAAGCCGAACGTCGGTGCGGCTCTATATTGCGCCTGCGCACCGACGTTCGGCTACTTTCGGAAAATCGTGACGCGATGGATGCGACCGTCGGAAGCCTTTCGGAAGACTGTCAATCAAAATAGGAACACCCAGTCCCGCAGCCCATACCCGGAAGCGGCGGAGAAGATCGCTCTCTAAAAAGGTAAGTACAGCTTTGATTTTAAAAAAACTATCCGATTCCCCTCGACTAAATGAGCAGGAATCTAAGGTTAAAAATAGCAATTTCCGGGTGAACCTCCACTTTAATCCTTTGTTCAGTAAATCCGTGATAATGCCTGTTTATGTGGGGCTTATTAAATAATATATTATTATGAGATTGTTTTAATGCCAAAATCAAGAAGTTCCTAAGGGTTCACAAACTTTTTCTACAATGGTAAATGTGTTGCATAATGACACTGTTATCATTGTGAAGTAAACCAGTGCTTAATATTAATTTATTAAAATAAATACTGTATGTAATACGGTTAGTTTTTGAGCAATTCATCAAGAAAAAGAATGTTGTGACAGCTAGACTTGATCCTGCAGCATAATTCTTGAAGCGGTTGCTCCTTATTAGAAAAATACAACAAAAACAGTTGAATCTTTAAAAAATTGTTGTCTATTTTCACCTTTGATTTTTAGGGAACAGCAATATGCAAAATTCCTAGGCCACCAATGAGTACTTATCCACCTACTCCTCTGAAATACAGACCTCTTTGTAAATGAAAATTAAACATTTAGACTCCTGACCATTTTTTTAGACTTTGGTCTAACGCGTGTACTTCGATATCAGATGCTAAGCAAGGGCAAAAAGATTTCCTTCTGTCCTTTAAAAAAATGACCTTTTAAATAATGTTTTTTGGTTGGCAGTTTTATGAGTGGTGAGATTTACCATATATGAAATGGTTGGGTGCACCTAGGAAAGGATTGGGAACCAAATCTGTTTTCCAACCATTTACAAAAGATATAATAGAATATTTTCTCATGTTAAATCGTTTCTTTTTTAAAAAATTTAAAGTAAATGTAAACTCTAGCTGGATAATATTTATTGTGTTGAAATACTGTCACAATTACCATATTTTTTTTTTTTGCTGTTAGAAAATAGTTTTAAAAAAAAAAACGCTGCTGGTCTCTTTCAACCACTTCCTGTCTACATGCATGTGCTTTAGAGCCGTAATCCTCTTGCACCAAAAAGCAAAGTCTGCTTATTTATTCAGCGCCCCCCACTATAATGCTACATTAAAGTGTAAAAAATAAAATCGTGGACTAAAAAATTATATGTCTTATTAAAAATGATGTATTTACCTTGCCCATAGCATCTAGACAAGGGTGATAATTGCTGCCCCAAATAAAGCGGTAAGAAATGGATATGGTAAATGGTGGTGGCGCTGCCCGATAGATTAGATATATTAATAATGGGTTCCGATCCAGGATGGGTAATGTATCCAGGAGCAAATAAAATGGTAATCGCGCTGCCTTATGTCCTGATGGTGCAGTAGATGTCGGGTGACCACTGATAAATATGCTCATATGGTAGATCAGCTACCCTAAAATGAATAGCCGTCAGATGGTGACCCTTTTGCTGGTCAGCAAGGAGTTAATGGACTCTCCCGTGATCCCCGTTTTATCTAAATTAGGTAAATGGGAATGGGTGAAAAATTGTGAGTGAAAAGGTGACTAACCTTCCCCTCTGCATATATTGCAAAGATGGTAGGTAAGTGTGTGTGCTCTTGTGAATCCCCAAAAATAGGGAAAGCTCACTTTTCATCCCTTTAACATATACACCTTTTTACTCACTATTTTAAAACGGGGATCACGGGAGAGTCCATTAACTCCTTGCTGACCAGCAAAAAGGTCACCATCTGACGTCTAAGGGCGTTCTTCCCTTTTCAAAAATGGCGCTGAAATTTGCATTAATCGGATGATTTTTAGGCACAGTGATGCCCAGAGACTCCTGGGAGTGTCATTTCCCAGGAGGCAATGGGGGTTTTAGGACAGGAAGTTGAACCACTGCAGACTAGGAACTAGACAGATTACAAAATCTACCTAGTAACAGCAAGATAGAAGTGAGTAAAAGCATTAAACATTAAAAGCAAGCAATTAATAGTTCAATTTTAGGGTGGAACTCCGCTTTAAGATAAAAAAAAAAACGTCTTCCTTTACAACCCGTTTAAGAACTTTGCAAGCACACACGTACACAAATATGAAGGCTCCATTTTAATTTGCATTGCAGACAAAACCATTTTTTCAGTTTTGGATAGTGTTGAGAAGGGGTTGGAACCTCTATCTGTTTTTATTGTTTTTATTGTCTCTGTTTGGAAGGATTTTTCTCACTTTATGGTTACATAAACCAGCAGTGGAAACATCTCTGTAATAGAGATACATAAAGCAGTAAAAACTCACCTGTGACAGAATCCCAAAAAGGGGCAAATCTTTTTTTCCTATATAGTTGGTCTGTCGCTGGCTAAACCTGCAAGATGTTGCGCCATAGCTATTCCTTTACTACCGATTCAGATTCTGCAGTATCTGGGCCAGCAATACCAATTGGCCTAAGTAGTAGTTTTACTATGGCAGCCCAACACCAACCTCTGTCCAAAAATGGAAAGCTGGAATCCAGGCTGAATGAATATTGTCTAAATATGGGAGGTATACAACTTCGGTATTTAGCCTTTTTGTTCTAAAGATCAATCGCTGCTGCTCGTTCTGCAGAGCAAGTGGTATTGTATTCGCTCCTGTAGTATTCTGCAGGGTGCATGTAGTGGCAGGACCTTCTGGTTCCCTCCAACAGCTGATGATTTCACTTTTACAAGGTAAAATCTTTGATTGCAAAAGCATTTGATGCACACAAAGTGGATTTTTATCTTTGTGGCTATTGTGGTATTTATTTAAATAGAAGTTTTTTTTCCCAGAGTTCAGACTTTTTCAAAAGAATTCTCTATTATATATTTTTGTTCATTGTAAATAAATTGGTATAATTTTTTTGTAACCATATTTTGAAGAGTCTCAAACCCAATGGCAAGAGGACACTGGGCGAGGCCAATTCTAGAGTATATGCTCTGATACTTGCTGGACCTTTTACTCTCACTGTGATCCTGTTTACCAGATAAATAAATAGAAATGAACATGTTTCCCCGGGTTACATGAAACCTTATATGCTGAGAGCTTTACACAACCACGTTAATTTATTATTTGTATGATTGTTGGAGAAGGATTTGTGTGTTCTGATGAATATGATTTGCTTGATGAAAATGTTATTTTAACAGCAATAAAAAGTTTTACATGAACAAATCTAGCTTCCTTGTCTTCTGTACAGGAGTGTTAACTATGTTTTAATTCTTTATTATAGTTTTACAAACAAAATGTGCTACTGAATATATGCTGCTGTTTGACAGGGTTAAATAGGATTCTGAAGATAAAACATATATGGCACATTCCGAATAAGCCCCCAGCCCGCAGACCCCACAACCACTGGCCTTGATATTGGGGAAGAGGTTTTTGTCCCAATCAATATGGGGACAAGGTGCTTTGGGGGGGGGGGGGAGCAGAGCTGTCAGTGGACAGCTGATGATGACTCATTGGTTGTTAAGGACATGGCGGCTGGCTTCCCGGCCTGCTCCTTAACAACCAGCTACACTCAGTTTG
Source organism: Rana temporaria (assembly GCF_905171775.1). NCBI lineage: Eukaryota > Metazoa > Chordata > Amphibia > Anura > Ranidae > Rana > Rana temporaria. The sequence continues at coordinate 58,362,848 of NC_053498.1, forward strand.
TTGAAGAGGAAAAAAAGAAATCAAAACACATGTTTAAACACAACAGGTGCCTAAAAACTGCATCAACCCCAACCGCATAGATATGAACCTAAGAAAAAAGTTTTTTTTAATTTATCTACGTTCCCCACTGACACCACCAACTTTGGAAGGGAATTCTACATCTCTACTACTCTAACGGTAAAGAAATCTTTACAAAGTTTATGATTGAACCACTTCTCATCCAACTTCATTCTGTGTCTTCTTTAGGCCCCTTTCACACTTGGGCGGGACACGCAGTGGCGGTATAGCGCCGCTAAAAATAGCGTCGCTATACCATTGGAATTGCCGCGGGATTCGGCCGCTAGCGGTGCGGTATTAACCCCCGATAGCGGCCGATAAAGGGTTAATACCGCAGTTTCCCATTGTTTTAAATGGGAAGGAGCGGTATACATACCGCTCCTCTCACCGCTCCAAAGATGCTGCTAGCAGGAGATTTTTTTCTCTCCTGCCAGCGCATTGCCTCAGTGTGAAAGCCCTCGGTCTCTCTCCAAGAGACACACCCGTAATCGTTTTCACGGTTTCCTCAACCATCTTCCAGAATTCCCTCAACATTGGACATTCCGAAAAAATATGCATCATGGTCCCTCCCAATTCCTGACATCTCCAGCATACATCTGATACTCTGCAATGCTGCCGGTGTTCTATACCACCTTGTAAGGGCTCTTTCACACGGAGCGGATCCGTATTGATCTGCCCCGTGTGTCCGTCTGCTCAGCGGGGATCATCCGTAAATCCACGCTGAGCTGTAGGCGGACAAGGCGGTCCCCGCACACAGTGCAGAGACCACCCTGTCTTTCCTCCGCTCTCCCCTATGGGGAATCGGATGAATACGGACCGTGTGTCCATATTCATCCGATCCATTCCGCCAGACGGAAGAAAAATAGGGTTTTCTTCCGTCTGAAAAAGCGGATCTTTACGAATGTTAGCGGACTTGTAAAAAACGGACCGTTCGTCCGCCCGTGTGAAAGGGCCCTAAGGATTCTATAGCCTCCTTCTTGATATCTACTCACCAGTGAGGCTTTGTGAGCGAAAAATAGAATCCTATCCTTTTGTGCCTGTGAGAAAGATACCCCCAGATCTCTTTCCCAACATTGCAGAAAAGGCAAGTCATGTGGGGCATTTATTTCAATTAGCAGGGCATATAGATATGACAATGGTTCCCCCTTTAAACAAATCTGTTCAAAAGTCGAGGGGTCCCGTATTAAAGTAGGGATTCTTAACTGAGATCAACTGTAAGCAGCGAAGGAAATCTAGGTCTGCTGAGAAATTGCCTTCAATCTCTCTATTTGTCATCACTCGCCCTTCTATTGAAAAATTAAAAAGCCTACTAATGCCCTGTCGTAACAGGTCCTTAAAACGGGGAGCTGTCATTCCTGGCTGAAAAGTCGATGTGCCCAGAACTGGAATGATGGGAGTTGGATCTGGCGAGATAGTGGTGGTTTTAAAGATCTTAACTGTTCATACATAGGGTCACACCCACCATTGGGTGTCTCTTTGCAGATTGCGGAATGTCCCTGTCTGGAAGCCAGACAAGCCCCTCCAAAGGTAAATCAGTAGTTGCCTGTTCCATATGGATCCATGGTTTCTTTAAATGCACACACCAATCCACTACCCGTGCCAGATGCGAGGCCTCATAGTATTTAACCCGGTCTGGGACTCCCGCATCCCTTTTCTCTTTTGGAAGCAATAGACTATTTCTACGCAACCTCACCGGTTTTCCGGCCCAAATTAACTTTTACCCCTCACTAGCGGCTGAGGAAAGAGTTAATATCGCCCGAAAAGCGCTGCTGAAGCGCTTTGCCGGTGCTTCAGCAGCGGTGTCCCTTCATTTCAATGGGGCGGGGCGGTGGAGGAGCAGTGTATACACCACTCCTGCATCGCCCCAAAAATGCTGCTTGCAGGATTATTTTTTTTCCTGTCCTACTAGTGCACCGCCACAGTGTTAAAGCACTTGGGCTTTCACACTGAGGGGGCTTGAGAGGCACTTTACAGGTGCTATTTTTAGCGCTAAAACACATTAAAAGCGCCTCAGTGTGAAAGGGGTCTAAGTTAAATGTTTTACTCCCAATGCTAGAATCGCCATTTTTAAGATTTGTGTATTGGGATTATGTCCTCTCTCAAGCGTATCTTCTCCAGGGAGAATGAGTTTGTTGTCGTTCCTCACAACCAAGGTCCTCCAGCCCCCTTATGGTGAGAGTATGTTTGGTAACGATTACTGTAATACCTTTTTGTATTCCACCCACTGGGGGATATTGGGACTCTGCAACATTAAACAGAGTTGGTAACACCCACATAGTCTAGAGACAAGGACACCGACATCTCAGGAGTGCTTTGAAAGTTTGAGGCTACCCAGATTGGGCCTTGGAAGAAACATCCAAAGCCAACATGGGACCAAACAGAGGGGAGGAGCAGAACACATGGAGGGTTTATTTACTAAAAGTGGAGAGTGCAAAATCTGGTGCAGCCCTTCATAAAGTAAGGTGGTCTACCATACACAGCTGAACCAGATTCTGCACTATTCAGGTTTATTAAATCAACCCCCTTGGAGTGATATTCATTCCATATGTAGCAGGAGTGTCGGATAACTCAGAAGGATCGTTAGCAAACATTGGGGATTATTTACAAAAGGCAAATCCACTTTGTACTACAAGTGCAAATCGCACTTGAAAGTGCAGTCGCTGTAGATGCGATGGGGACATGCAAGGAAAATTAAACAGCATTTTAGCTTGCACATGATTGGATGATAAAATCAGCAGAGCTTCCCCTCATTTCAGATCTTCCCCTCAGATTTACAGCGACTGAACTTCCAAGTGCACTTGTCAGTGAAATTACTTGTAGTGCAAAGTAGATTTGCCTTTAGTAAATAACCACCATTGCATCCCTGTATCCTTCTAGCCCAGCAATATACTCTGAGAAAAAAACTATCTCAAAAACCGAATACAAGCAATGTAATTTGGTATATACAGTGTAGTGAGGAATGCAAAGACCTGTACATTGGGGAAACAAAGCAACCTCTGCATGAATGAATGCCCAAACAGAAAGCCTCATACACACAATCAGACTTCACCGTGGATTTTTATCCGAATGGGCGTTGGCCGTGAACTTCTTCATACACACGGCAGAAAATTTTCAGCCAACTTTATCTTATCTTTAGCTCTTTATCGCCACCCTTTGGGCAACTTCTGCTATTGTTGGCTGATGTTTAGCATTGGTTCTGAGCATGCGTGTTTGTACTTTGGAGTTGTGTACACACGATCGGATTATCCTCCATCGGACATTTGTTGTCAAAGTTTGAGAGCCTGCATAGTGAACATTTGTCCGTTGAAAAATCAACAACAATTGTCCGATGGAGCATATAGACATCGGATTGTCCGATAAAACAGGTCCGTCGGACCGTTGTTGTCAAAGTCCGATCGTGTGTATGGGTCTTTAGAGTGCAAAATCTACAGGGAAGGTTTCAGCAGTCTTCCTACAATTTAAGCAAAAGGAAAATTATTTCAAAGACAGTGGGGGTTATTTATGAAAGGCAAATCCACTTTGCTCTACAAGTACACTTGGAAGTGCATCTCTGTAAATCTGAAATGAAGGGAAGCTCTGCTGATTTTATCATCCAATCACGCGCAAGATAAAATGCATTTTTTTTTTCCTTGCATGTCCCCCTCAGATCTACAGCAATTGCACTTCCAAGTGCACTTGTAGCGCAAAGTGGATGTTCCTTTGGTAAATGACCCCCAGCAGGGATGGACTGGCCATAGGGACTACAGGGAGTTTCCCGGTGGGCCGATGGTTCAGTGGGCTGTTTTTTAAAACAGAGATGCTGCTTGGAGGACTTTTTTTAACGCCCTGGCAGCACCCCAGTGTGAAAGCACTCAGGCTTTCACTCTGGGACTGCAGCGGAAGCGTTTTTCAGTCGCTTTACAGGCGCCCAAAAGCGCCTAAAAAACGCCTCAGGGTCCTAAACTCACCCCCTCTCTTTTACACTCACTCTCTTTTTCTTACACTCACCCCCTTTCCCTCAACCCTCCCTCCCTCTCTCATTCCCCTCTCTCTCACCCTCTCATGATATACAATAATGGATGTAGGGGCCTTTTGGTGGGCGTGATTTTTCGGGGGGGTGGGGGCAGCATTTTATTGAATTAAAGTGGGCCGGTCTGGATGAAGTCCAGGGCCGAATTTTTGTCCCAGTCCAGCCCTGACCCCCAGTGAGTTGCACATTTTGGACAGAGTGAACAACTGGTTTGCAGTAGGCATGAAAGAGATTATATACTTCAAAATGGAACTTCCGTGCCTCAACAGGGTTGGGGCATTTATCTGTCTTTTACATATAATGCTGTATTAAAGGCTAAGCTCCCGTTTTGTAAAAAATATAAAAAAATGACATTAATTGCAAAGGATTTGCAGGTTGCTTGTTGCTCCCTAAATTTAGGTGTGACCTGTTCAGAAAGGTGCACTTATCCTTTAGCCTCTCTGGCCCAGCGACTTGATAACAATTCACTCCTTGAGCCCTGGTTCACACTGGGTATGATTTGGAACGATTTGAGATGCGATTTGACATGTCAAATCGCATCTCAAATCGGCGGCAATTGTCGGCAATGGCACTGTCCTAATCAGTGCGACGCCGCATCTGATATTTCAAAAAGTAGTTCCTGTACTACTTTTTGCGATTTCGGGCCGTGATTTACATTAAATTGCGGCCAAAATCGCGGCAAAATCGCAGCCGCGAAATCACGGTAAAATCGCGCATTTTACCGCGATTTTGAATTCGCAGCAGTGTGAACCTAGGCTGAGTCATGTAAATTGAGGAATTAATACACATGTTGGGTTCCTGACACCAACAATGGGATAATGTTGAAGGTTGTGGTTCCATCCTGTTCTTGGACAATCAACATCTACACATGCCACGGTGATTGGATTCAATCCAATCACCACGGAATGTGGTGTGGATATAAACGCCGAAGCATGTTCTTGCCACTGAAACTAAAGAAATGGCTTGTATAAGCTATGAAACATCAACATTACATAACTAGTCCAGTAGAATGTGACCAACTACTACTAGCTTTAGCATGACCTGGAAAAATTTGAATTTTCACAAACGTCTGTTGAAGCATCAGGTGACCTTGCAAAGCAATTAACATTTTTCACCATGGAAAGATGTTTTTTAACCCGCCAGTTTTCCTATGGGGAAAGCCTGCAAGGGGAGCATACACACGGCCGGGATTCCCGACCAAAGCGAGCATGGCCGTTTTCCTGTCGGGAAACCCGGCCGTGTGTAGGGGGAAAAGACTGACCGAGCAGGTTCTCGGCTTTCCCCTCAGGTTTCCCGGCGGTAAAAAAGGAAACTTGTACGTGTGTACGAGGCTTTAGACACTCGCCATTCCATAATGAAAAAAAAAGGGTATTGCTTTAGATACAGTGTAACCCATTGGGTATACTTAATGCCGATTTGTGTTTTTAACGTACAATTGGTTCAAATATTCCAAGAAACACTTTTTCTTCTGTAAAAGCAAATCTTTAGGTGTAACCATATATCCTTTAGAAAGATGGCGGGAAGCCATGGATTCTCATATAAAAAAAAAAACAACAACTTAGTTTGGCATAAACAGGGGGGGTGAACTAATGCGCAAAATCAACCTAAACAAGGGCACAACAAAGCTAAAATAATAATAAATATAACTAATAATGCAGCTGCCACGACTAATAGTGCGTGGACGCTCTCCCTGGGGACATGCGGTGCAGCATTAGTTTAAAGCCAGACCAAATCACCCTTTGCTGATTAAGCATTACCTGCTTATCCTCTGCCTTGTTAATTACTCTGCTCTGCCTGCTCTTTTGTGCCCCAGTACTCATGAGATCCATATCAATTCTTATGAGTCCGTTCTAAGCTATTCCCCCTTCATGCGCCAGGGGTAATTTGCCAGACCCGGTGCTTGAATCTACTGACCAGCTTGGAATCCTCCTGAAGAAGCGGCATTGCCGCGAAACCGGTCGAGGCCTTGTGGCTCCACCTATCTGTCATAATTGGTTGTATACCCAATGTTGATTTGTGGGGTCTGTTCCCAAATGTTTTTAACGTGTAAACCGTTTTATGTGAATAAATTTTGTTTTTTACACTTACCTGGTTTCTTATCAGTGCCGTGAAAGTCCCTCCCCCTCCTTCCCCCCCCCCCTTTTTTTGACTTATGTTTATGGAATTGCCTGGGCCTCAAGCAGCCTTGGCTCTTTAGACTATTACGTCATACAAGTTATATACTAACTGGGATGTTGGCACAATTAAAATAGTTGCATCATTAGTCTAATTGAGGCAATACTCACCCCTTTCGACTAATAGTGTTCACACACTTAAAGCAATTATTGACAATGGGGGAGTGTAATGGCGCTTGCAAGCGCCATTATACCCCCCCTTGTCAACTTAGTTTGGCAGCCACTGAACTTTAGGATACCAAGTCTGTTAGGAAAAATAAAACTACAAGCCCTACATGTAAACAAATTGCTTGCCTTTATTTCTGGCTGCTGCAGTTTTATTTGCAGTCCACTATACCTATGCAGGGCATGTGCCATATTTGAATTGGCAAATTTCCCGATATACACATGGCATAGGTAGTCTGGAAGTGCCCAGGGAAATAAGGGGTGACAAGTGGCCAACCAGCCATCTCCAACACTGAACAAAGTTCATGGCTTTTGGAATTGAAATACAGCAGAGTAGGTAACACAATGCATTTACAAAATTCATAACAAAATGCAATCTTTAATGGTTTCAAATGTTTTTTATTTTGACCAACAAAGAATAAAAAAATCTTTATAATAAACACCGATTTAAAAGGGTAGAGAAATTTACGGTTGAAATCATAGGTGACAATTAACCTCGTTAACTGCTGTCAGATTGAATAGAAAACATGCTGTTGCATTGCAAGTGATGAGCAGTATCTTGTGAAGACCTTGTTAAATGGAGATCTGTTTCTACAAATGAAAATAGCCAAGTGTGAGCTGAAAGCATGGAATGGGGGCTATAAGAGAGGAGCATGAAACATTGAGTTATTACGTCTTTTAAAACTACTATTCTTGATATGGTTAGAAAAGAAGCATTCTTGAGATGCCCTGCAAGAAATATTGTTTCTGAACAAGACCGGGCCTCTTACTAGGACATATACCAAGGGAAAGGGATGGGGGTCGTGAATGAAGACTGGATCTCAAACAGCCAACCTTGTGATGTTTAATTACATTTCACTTTCAGTAATTGAAAATATAGTTAGAAAGCTGCATAAAATTGTTTTGGAAAGGAGTGACCACTTTTGTAACATAAAAGTGAAAGTGTTTTCTTGCGACGGATCCTTCGTTTTTAGATACTTATCATTGGAATGGCTATGCTTGCGTTTCTTCTGCAATAGTGGAATGACTAGGAGAACCAGGTTTAGTCTCGCCCTTTCATTGCTGCAGATTTGCTTAGGGACTCTTAGAGCAGTGAAGAGGTTAACAACAATTCTTGCCTCTTTTTTGGCTTTAACTCATAATCTGTCTTGGGCGGCCATAGCCTGTCATGCCAGACTGGGAGGCTCCTTGGTTGCTACCCATCTGCAAACCAATTATATTCTTTCCTTCTTTCAGCTTGTCGTCAGAGAAATCCCGTTTATGTTCCTGGGCTTTCCTGTGGAAACCAATATAAATGGTTATTGTACAGGATAAACAACAAAATGATCAATTGTTTGGGAAATAATATTCATATTTAGTTCTAGCACTTACTTCATGAACCAGGAGGGATCTCCTTGGTACTGGCCATCATTTTTAGTGACTGCAATACTCCCAAGAGCCACAATTGTCCTCTGCACAGCAGCCAAATCTTTTCCTGTGAAGACATTGTTAATAAACAGTTTTATGTATGGGTATGTGTATTGTTTTCACATACATTACTAAATTACACAATTTTGCTTGTCTGCACATACACTATATTACCAAAAGTATTGGGATGCCTGCCTTTTACATACATATGAACTTTAATGGAATTCCAGTCTTATGCCCCGTACACACCATCACTTTATCTGATGAAAAAAAACGACATTTTCTGTGAAGTAAAAAATGACTTCGTCTTTTCAATTTTCAAAGACGAAGTTGCCTACACACCATCGTTTTTCTCACAATGTTCTAGCAAAGCGAGGTTACGTTCCACCACGTTTTTCCATTGAAGCTCGCTTCATAAGTAGCTTCTGGGCATGTGCGGGTGAAAAAACGTTGTTTTAAACGACGTTTTTTGCTACACACGGTCAATTTCTGTGAAGTAAAAGTTGACGTTTTGAAAAACGACACATAAAATTGAAGCATGCTTCAATTTTTTTTGGTCGTTTTTTTAGAAGACATAAAACAACGTTTTCCCCCACACACGGTCAATTAAAGTGACGTTTTTAAAAACGTCATTTTTTTTCATCACATAAAGTGATGGTGTGTACGGGGCATTAGTCTGTAGGGTTCAATACTGAGTTGGCCCACTGTTTGCAGTTATAACAGCCTCAACTCTTCTGGGAAGGCTGTCCACAAGGTGAGGTCAGGCACTGATGTGAATGAGAAAGCCTGGCACACATTCTCTGCTCTAATTCATCCCAAAGGTGAGCTATTGGATTGCGCTCAGGACTCTGTGCAGGCCAGTCAAGTTCCTCCACCCCAAACTTTATTGACCTTGCTTTATGCACTGGTGCACAGTCATATTGGAGGAAGGGGCCATCCCCAAACTGTTCCCAGAAAGTTAGGAGCATGAAATTGTTCAAAATGTCTTGGTATGCTGACGCCTTAAAGCGGATGTGCCATGAAAAAAAAAATATTAAAAGCCAGCAGCTACAAATACTGCAGCTGCTGACTTTTAATATTAGGACACTTACCTGTCCTGGAGTCCAGCGCCGTCCGCAGCAGAGGACGAGCGATCGCTCGTCACTCTGCTGCTCCCCCCGCCATCCTCAGTGAGGGAACTAGGAAGTGAAGCGCTCCGGCTTCACTACCCGGTTCCCTACGGCGCATGCGCAAGTTGCGCTGTGCCGCTGATTGGCTCCCGCTGTGTGCTGGGAGCCGAGTGTTCCCAGAGCACAACGGGGGGAGGACGGGAGGTGACGTTCTGCCCGCAGTTTACCCGAAACTGTGTGGCCGGAAGTGGGTGCAAATACCTGTCTTTAGACAGGTATCTGCACCTCCCTGAAAGGTGTCAAATGTAACACTGGAGGGGGGGAGGGTTCCGATCAGCGTGAGTTCCACTTTAGGGTGGAGCTCCGCTTTAAAGTGGTTGTTAAGCCACTATATTTAAAATGTATACCATCTTCTGTTTAATAATCTTGTGTGCCCCCTGTGTCTGTGCCTTTATAAAAATAAAACTTTCTATACCTGATTTCAGAGCGCCACTTGGCACTCACGTGACCGGCCGCCTCTCTGCTCTCCCCGTCTGACAGTTGCAGTGGGCAGGGCCGAGAAACCCACGGTGACATCAGTCGGCAGGGGAGGAGGATAGAGACGGCTGGTCACATGAGCGCCGCTCTGAAATCGGGTATAGAACGGCTTATTTTTTTTAAAAGGCATGGGCACACAGGATTATTAAACAGAGACAATGGTATGAAACTTTTAATGTAACTTCAGCAGCAGGAGGGGAGGGGGCAGGCACTAACAAATAGCTGACAGACAGGAGAGCTGCAGATGACTGAGGCAGGTAAACTGACCACGGTGTTAGGGCTCAGCAGCAATGATAGTCAGTTCACAGGGGGGAGGGCATAGCCAGGCAGGATCAGGCAAGTGTTTCAGGTGATAGAAAGGGTCAAATGACAGCACAAGCACTGTGCCATTATTCATGCTAAGGAACAGGGTTAATTTTTTTGTTTAGGATAACAAACCCTTTAAGAGTTCCCTTTACTGGAACGAAGGGACCAAGCCCAACCCCTGAAAAACAACCCCACACCATAATCCCCCTCCACCAAATGATTTGGACCAGTGCACAAAGCAAGGTCCATAAAGACATGGATCTTTTAGTTGCTATGAGATCATCTTGTTCACGTAACCAGTCAGTGGTCATAAAGGTTATGTCTAAACTCTGTGTGTGTGTGTGTGTGTATATATATATATATGTATGTACCATGCTTTGAAAAAGTATTCATACCACTTAACATTTTCCACATTTTGTCATCTTACAACCAAAAACGTAAATGTATTTTGTTGGGATTTTATGTGATAGACCAAAAAGTGACACATAATTGTGAAGTGGGAGAAAAATGATAAATGGTTTTAATTTTTTTTTTTTACAAATAAATATGTGAAAAGTGTGGCGTGCATTTATATTCAGCCCCCCGAGTCAATACTTTTGTAGAAACACCTTTTGCAGCAAATACAGCTGCAAGTCTTTTTGGGGATGTCTCTACCAGCTTTTCACATTTACAGAGTGACATTTTTGCCCATTCTTCTTTGCAAAATGGCTCAAGCTCTGTCAGATTGGATGGAAAGTGTCTAATTTTAAAGTCATGCTACGAATTCTCAATTGGATTTAGGTTTGGACTTTGACTGGGCCATTCTAACGCATTAATATGCTTTCATCTAAACCATTCTATTGTAGCTCTGGCTGTATGTTTAGGGCGATTGTCCTGCTGGAAGGGGGACCTCTGCCTCCAGTCTCATGTCTTTTTTAGACTAACAGGTTTTCTTCTAAGATTGCCCTGCATTTGTCTCCATCTCCCCATCACCGCTGACCAACTTCCCTGTCCCTGCTAAAGAAAAGCATCCCCACAACATGATGCTGCCACCATCATGTTTCACAGTGGGGATAGTGTGTTCGTGGTGATGTGCAGTGTTCGTTTTCCACCAGAAATAGCGTTTTGCTTTTAGGCCAAAAACTAAAATTTTGGTCTCATCTGACCAGAGCACTTTCTTCCACATGTTTGCTATTTCCCCCCACATGGCTTCTCGCAAACTGTAAACAGGACATTCTTTCAACAATGGCTTTCTTCTTGCCACTCTTCCATAAAGGCCAGATTTGTGGAGTGCACAACTTATAGTTGTCCTGTGGACAGATTCTCCCACCTGAGCTGTGGATCTCTGCAGCTCCTCCAGAGTTACCTTGGCTGCTTCTTTGATTAATGCTCTCCTTGTTCGGCCTGTCCGTTTAGGTGGATGACCATGTCTTGGTAGGTTTGCAGTTGTGCCATACTCTTTCCATTTTCGGATGATGGATTGAACAGTGCTTCATGAGATGTTCAAAGCTTGGGATTTTTTTTTTTACTTTATCCCTGACCTGTCTGGTGTGTTCCTTGGCCTTCATGATGCTGTTTGTTCACTACGGTTCTCTAACAAACCTCCTGAGGGCTTCACAGAACAGCTGTATTTATACTGAGATTAAATTACACACAGGTGGACTTCTGAAAGCAATTGGTTCCACTAAATTTTAGTTAGGAGTATCAGAGTAAAGGAGGCTAAATACAAATGCACGCCACACTTTTCAGATTTTTTTTTTTTAATCCATTTATTATTTCCCTTCCACTTCACAATTAAGTGCCACTTTGTGTTGGTCTATCGTATAAAATCCTAATAAAATCCATTTACTTTTCTGGTCAAAACATGACAAAATGTGGAAAATTTCAAGGGTTATGAATACTTTTTTTTAAGGCACTGTATATTGCCCTCCTGTTTTTCAGACAACCTTGTGCTAGGGAAGATCCTTAGGACTGGTGAAATACAACTCACATTTAGCATTAAACTACATGGTTCATTTCTATGCTATGAGTTATTTAGCATCTTGCTGGCAAGCTCCTTATTTCCAAAATCGAAATCAATGCTTTACAAGTAAGGTGATTGCCAACAAGTAGTTCAATGAGATTAAAAACACTGATAAAATTGTCCACTTTTCAACAAGATCCTCAATGATGTGTAAATGATCTAATGACAAGAAGAAATCTGTATTTCTTATTAACTACTTGCCGAGCAGCAGGTCGGCTCCCCTGCGCGAGAGCCCATAGCTCTACGTCACCTCGCGAAGCAGCCACTATGGGCGCACGTGTGCCCCCCGCTCGTCCCTGATCCTGACGCACGTGCCCGGCGGGTGCGATCACCACCGGGCACCCGCGATCGCTCGTTACAGAGTGAGGACCGGGAGCTGTGTGTGTAAACACACAGCTCCCAGTCCTGTTGGGGGTGAAATGCCTAAATGTATGAACAGCGATCAGTCATTTCCCCTAGTGAGTCCACCCCCCCCCCCCTTCAGTTAGAACACACCCAGGGAACATACTTAATCCCTTCCCCGCCCCCTAGTGTTAACCCCTTCCCTGCCAGTGGCATTTTTATAGTAATCCAATGCATTTTTATAGCACTGATCGCTATAAAAATGCCAATGGTCCCAAAAATGTGTCAAAAGTGTCCGCCGTAATGTGGCAGTACCGAAAAAAAAACGCTGATCGCTGCCATTACTAGTAAAAAAAAAAAAATATTAATAAAAATGTAATAAAACTATCCCCTATTTTGTAAACGTTATAACTTTTGCGCAAACCAATCAATAAACGTTTATTGCGATTTTTTTTACGAAAAATATGTAGACGAATACGTATCGACCTAGACTGAAGAAAAAAAATGTTTTTTATATATATATTTTTGGGGGATATTTATTATAGCAAAAAGTAAAACATATTCATTTTTTTTTAAATTGTCGTTATTTTTTGTTTATAGCACAAAACTTAAAACCGCAGAGGTCCCTGTGATGGCTCCTGATTGAGGTGTCCTGCGGGTTGCTGTGCCCCCCCTTCCTTCCCCTTACTCCCCCCCGCCCTTTTCCTCGTTGTCTCCCCCCCTCCTCTACCTCCCTCTCCCCCCCCCGCACTGGGGGGCGGGTGATGATGCGGGGAGGACGTCCAGATGGTGACTCTCCACAGTGAGTGCCCCGAGCCTGGCAATTGTCTTATTTGTGATGTATATCCTGTGATCTGTGTAGCCGGCCTACTATCCCACCATAGATGTATTATGTATGTGCTGATTTGCTATGACTTCGTGCAATCAGTCTGTTGCCTTTGTGGCTTGTACTGTCATTGATTTGTGTGTATCTTTGTTGTCTGTCTTCAAAATAAAAAACTTTTACTGTTAAAAAAAAAAAAACGCAGAGATGATCAAATACCACCAAAAGAAAGCTCTATTTGTGGGAAAAAAGGACACCAATTTTGTTTGGGAGCCACGTCGCACGACCGTGCAATTGTCAGTTAAAGCGACGCAGTGCCGAATCGCAAAACGTGCTCTGGTCTTTGACCAGCAATATGGTACGGGGGTTAAGTGGTTAAAAGACTTTACAGTGAGGGGAAAAAAGTATTTGATCCCCTGCTGATTTTGTACGTTTGCCCACTGACAGAGAAATGATCAGTCTATAATTTTAACTGGTAGGCTTATTTTAACAGTAATGCCCCGTACACACGGATTTTTGTCTCAAACTTATGTTTCATACACACGGTCACACAAATCTTGTCGGAAATTCCGACCGCCAAGAACGTGGTGACGTACGAGCTGAGATCAATGAAGTTCAATAGGCAGTTTGGCTCTTCTGCTTGATTCTGAGCATGCGTGTTTTTTTGCATACAGATGAGCGAATTTCCGACAAGAACTTTTTCCGTCGAAAAAATAGAGAACCTGCTCTCAATCTTTTGCTGGCGGAAATTCTGACAGAAAATGTTGGATGGAGCATACACACAGTCAGAATTTCCGATCAAAAGCTCACATCCAACTTTTTTTGATGGAAAATACGATCGTTTGTACAGGGCATAAGAGACAGAATAACAACAAAAATATAAAAAAAAAGCATTTAAAAAAAGTTATAAATTGATTTGCATTTTAATGAGCGCAATAAGTATTTGATCCCCTACAAATCAGCAAGATTTCTGGTTCCCAGGTGTCTTCTATACAGGTAACAAGCTGAGATTAGGAGCACTCTTAACCCCTTAGCACCGATCATACTTACATTTGCATTCACGGCTTTCAGGGGTTTATAATAAATAAAAAAAAAATTAATTTAAAGCGTCCCCATGAGCTTGCACACCAAGAAAACACATGCAACGATTCTCTAGGGTCTCTGCTAAAAAATATATATAATGTTTGGGGGTTCTAAGTAAATTTCTAGCAAAAAAAAAAGATTTTTAACTTACAAGCAACAAATGTCAGAAATAGGCTTAGGCATGAAATGGTTAAAGGGAGTGCTCCTAATCTCAGCTTGCTACCTGTATAAAAGTAATCTGTCCACAATAGCAATTAATCAATAAGATTCCAATCTTTCCACCATGGCCAAGACCAAAGAGCTGTCCAAGGATTTCAGGGACAAGATTTTAGACCTGCACAAGGCTGGAATGAACTACATGACCATCAACTGAAATCGCCTTCAAACATTATGCTTTGGGGGTGTTTTCTGCTAAGGGACAGGAAATCTTCACAGCATCAAAGGGACGATGGAGGAGGCCATGTACTGTCAAATCTTGGGTGAGAACCTCTTTTCCTCGGCTAAGGCAATGACAATGACCCAAAACACACGGCCAAGGCAACAAAGGAGTGGCTCAAGAAAAAGCGCATTAAGGTCCTGGAGTGGCCCAAACAGTCTCCAGACCTTATTTCCATAGAAAATATGTGGAGGGAGCTGAAGGTTCGAGTTACCAAATGTCAGCCTTGAAACATTAATGACTTGGAGAGGATCTGCAAAGAGGAGTGGGACAAAATCCTTCCTGAAATGTGTGTAAACCTGGTGACCAACTGCAAGAAACATCTGACCTCTGCGATTGCCAAAAAGGGTTTTGCCATCAAGTACTACGTCAAAGGGAGGACAGACCATATTGGCCCTATAAAGAATGAGGAAGAACATCTGGTTACAAAAGATGGGGAGATGGCAAAGGTATTGAATTTATTTTTCTCCTCAGTCTTCACAAGGGAATCGGGGTAACCAAAACTCCAGTGCCTATCCTCATGACACATCACCGGAAGCACCTCCATGGTTAACAGAGGACAGAATTAAAATTAGACTTGGGAAACTTAACATTAATAAATCACCGGGATCAGATGGCTTTCACCCGAGGGTACTTGGGGAACTCAGTCAAGTAATTGCCAGACCATTGTTCCTAATCTTTACTGACAGTCTACAGACTGGAATGGTACCAGCTTATTGGAGAAAAGCCAATGTAGCACCAATATTTAAAATGGGCCCAAAATACATCCCTGAAAATTACAGACCAGTTAGCCTAACATCAATAGTATGTAAGCTCTTGGAGGGGATGATAAGGGACTATATACAAGATTTTAATAATGAGAACGGTATCATTAGCAGTAATCAGCATGGATTTATGAAGAATCGTTCTTGCCAAACCAATCTATTAACCTTCTATGAGGAGTTGAGTTGCCATCCAGATAAAGGAAGGCTTGTAGACGTGGTGTATCTGGATTTTGCAAAAGCATTTGACACAGTTCCCCATAAGCGTTTACTGTACAAAATAAGGTCCGTTGGCATAGACCATAGGTTGAGTACATGGATTGAAAACTGACTTCAAGGGCGAGTTCAGAGGGCGGTGATAAATGGGGAGAACTCGGAATAGTCAGGGGTGGGTAGGGGTCCCCCAGGGTTTTGTGCTGGGACTAATCCTGTTTAATTTGTTCATAAACGACCTGGAGGATGGGGGTAAGCAATGCAATCTCTGTATTTGCGGACAATACTAAGCTAAGCAGGGCAATAAGTTCTCCGTAGGATGTGGAAACCTTGCAAAAAGATCTGAACAATATAATGGGGTGGGCAACTACATGGCAAATTAGGTTAAATGTAAAAAAGGAAAATAATGCATTTGGGTGGCAAAAATACGAATGCAATCTACACACTGGGGGGAATCTAGGATGGAAAAGGACCTAGTAGATGATAGGCTCAGCAATCACATGCAATGCCAAGCTGCTGCTAACAAAGCAAACAGAATATTGGCATGCATTAAAAAGGGGATTATCTCCAGAGATAAAACGATAATTCTTCCCGTCTGGCCGCACCTGGAGTATGCTGTCCAGTTCTGGGCACCAGTCCTCAGAAGGGATGTACTGGAAATGGAGAAGGGCAACAAAGCTAATAAAGGGTCTGGAGGATATTAGTGATGAGGAAAGGTTTCAAGCACTGAACTTATTCTCTCTGGAGAAGAGACGCTTGAGAGGGGATATGATTTCAATTTACAAATACCATACTGGTGACCCCACAATAGAGAGAAAACTTTTTCACGGAAGGGAGTTTAACAAAACATGTGGCCACTCATTAAAATTTGAAGAAAAGATGTTTAACCTAAAACTACGTAGAGTGTTCTTTACTGTAAGAGCGGCAAGGATGTGGAATTCCCTTCCACAGGCGGTGGTCTTAGTGGGGGGGGGGGCATCGGTGGTTTCAAGAAACCATTAGATAAACACCTGAACGACCACAACATACAGAGATATACAATTTAATATTGACATATAATCACACACACAGGTTGGACTTGTGTCTTTTTTCAACCTCACCTACTATGTAATTATGCTTTGTGAAGAGGTCAAATACTTATTTCACTCATTAAAATGCAAATTAATTTATAACTTTTTTGAAATGCGTATTTCTGGATTTTTTTGATGTTATCCAGTCTCTTAGGCCCTGTACACACGATCAGTCAAAACTGATGAAAACGGACTGAAGTTCAGTTTCATCGGTCCAAACCGACCGTGTGTGGGCCCCATCGGACAGTTGTCCTTCGGTCCAAAAATAGAGAACTTGCTTTAAAATTGGACCTGATAGACGTCTGACCGATAGGTCAAAACCGATGGTTAGTACGCAAAAGCATCGGTTCCAAACCCGCGCATGCTCAGAATCAAGTCAACGCATGCTTGGAAGCATTGAACTTTATTTTTCTCTGCACGTCGTTGTGTTTTACGTCACCGCATTGGACTCAATCAGTTTTTGAACTGATGGTGTGTAGGCACATCAGACCATCAGTCAGCTTCATCGGTTAACCGATGAAACGGACCTTCAGTCCGTTTTCATCAGTTTTGACTGATCGTGTGTACAGGGCCTTACTGTTAAAATAAACCTACTATAAAAATTATAGACTGATCTTTTCTTTGTTAGTGGACAAATGTACAAAATCAGCAGGGAATTATATACTTTTCCCCCCCTCACGGTATACCTTAATACATCAGCATAGGATATGTTTCCAACATCTACAAATTATATCTGGTCTGTTGTTATGAGTGTGACTTGGTATCAGCAAGATTTACCTTCATACAGGTCTACGGTTTGAAAGATATCCGTTTTCACCACTCCGTAACCCTCGGACGCCTTTAGGAACTGTGCCACTTGTTCCATTTGCTTGAAGGCCATGCTGGGAGGGGGTTCAGGGACCTTAACAGGCTGTGAGCCCTTAGGATATAGGCTATTTATCAGTTTTGAAAGAACCTATAAAAAGGGCAAAGGATAGTCTTTAGTCTCCCTAAATTTATTATATAGATTCTTTGTCAAAAGTATTTTTCAGCCCTACCCCAGCTAAACTTTGTGTTATTTTGGATAGAAGAGGAAGGGTTAGAGCCCATATTCACATTTTTATTAGCATTTGTGTGCCTGTTGGAATATTTACTATAATGCTCTGTTTCTGTATGGCTGTCAAAAGAATAGTGTGGGAAAATCTCCAAAGGAGTAATTAATGGACAGGAAGGAAAACCTGCCAAAACAAAAGGATCCATCATTCAAAAATGAATTGACATTGTCCCGCCTTCCATGGGACAACGTATATGTAGTACTTTGTCCCATGTTGCTAGGAGCTTCTTAAGTCTATTTATGACGTCTGACCTGCCCCATCCCCTCCTCATTCGCAAATGAGACAACAGCTTGGAAGGAGACTGATCCATTGTAACCGCTGATTGCCTTGCTTTCAAGCACTTTCCCTGGGACAATAGAAATGGAGAAGGTGTAAGTGTCGGCCTACTGTCACTTCTTGTCTCGGGATAGTGCTCTGTGCCAAGACAAGCTGCAGGTACAGCAGGTCCGTCTCCTTCCAAGCTGTTGTCGAATTTCCCACACGGAGAGGGAAAGGTGGCAGTTCAGACTTCATAACTAGACTAAAGAAGAAGCATGGCCAAAGCTCATTTAGCAATACTTCTCCTGTGAGTCATGGGAGTGCACTTAGTTTTGCACTCCTGCGACCCAGAATCATCTGACAGCGGGCCGAAGCATCACAGTGCCAGTCCAGGCTCTGCAGGGATCCTGACAATAATGTCAGGATCCGCCCAGATGCCCGATAACCTGACTATGCCTCTCAGTGCATTGTTGAGAGCCAGCTGTTCTTGCCTCCTCCACAGCCCAGTGCTCCAGTGAGCGTTGGAGGGGCAGAGCACAGAGTGGTGACGGACAGTCACCACACAGTGCTCAGAGGGGACCGAGAACTGAGTGATCAGCAGTCTTTGATCGCTCAGTTCTCGATATAGAGCCGGCGGGGGACAGCTGCAGCATTTAATCAATACTGTAGCCAGCTAGATGAGTATGTAGGTTTGATATTTTCTTTTTCTGTACTTCTCTGCCCCCCACATGTGAATGAGTATGGGGTACATTGTACCCCCACCCATTCACCAAGAAAAAAGAAGGGTAGTGTAACAAAACACGAGATGGCTTTTGACAAGTCCTTTGTTAAAAATTGTGTCTTCTTCCTCCAGTGTTTCTTCTCCCTCTGGTGGTTTCTTTTTCCTCTGCTGTCTTCTCCCTCCGGTGTTTCTTCTCCCTCTTCTCTCTCCGGTGATGTCTTCTTCATCTGAGCCACTGCCTGCTAAACGGTCATCTTTCGACGCTGGGTGCCTCAGTTGTGTCAAATCCTGCTGTCTGATATTTCTTAAAAAGCCCTGGGGCGTGGCCTTCCAGTGACGTGATCAGATAGAATAAGACCGTTTATCAGGCAGCAGCGGACAAAGAAGAGGGGGGAGAAACACCAGAGAGAGAAGAAAGCAGAGGGAAAAGAGGGAGAAGAAATGCCAGAAGAAGAAGGCGTGAGTTTTAATAAAGGGCTTGTCAAAAACGGTGTCGTGTTTTGTTACACTACATTTCTTTTTTTTCTGGTGAATTGGTAGGGGTACAATGTACCCATACTCATTAAAATCTGGGGGGGGGGGAGATTTAGGGGTCCATGTTGAGGGCATGTGGCCTGGTATTGTATGGTCCAGGGGGTAGGGGGCACGCTTGCTAATCTGCCCCCCCCCCTTTTCTGACCTGCCTGGCTGCTTACTCGGGTAAGGGTCTAGTATGCATTTTTGGGGAACTCCACACCGATTATTTTATTTTGCTGTTATTTTTTCATAGTTTTTAATTGCTGGATTTTTTTTTTTTTACAATCAGCTGTCAGCTGGGAAGCTCGCTGACAGCTGATGAGACATCGGTTATCAAGGATGTGTTGTCCAGCTTCCCGGCCCTCTCCTTAGCAACCAGCTAGTTGTCAAGAAACAGCCAGGGTTCCCCCAACCCCCAGGCTGTTTTTTGGACAAATACCACATGTTATATGGCCAGACAAACCCTGGTGGTAATTATCGCATGCTTTTTAACGCTCTGGTCCGTTTATGAATTGGACTTAAGAGCTTTTTATGCAGTATTTACTGCCACTTTTTTTTTTGTTAATACTACATAAACTTTTTTTTGTGAATTGGACTTACTTTACCACATGCAATAAATTATGCAGATAAGAAACCTGATGCCCTTATCGCATGCAGTAAAGCTTTGTTTATTGACCCCAATGTACTAAAAGTATGTTATCCTGTGGGGGCTTATCATTGTAAAATAGAAAAATTATCCAAAGCCAAAGAAAAATTTTACTGGAGTCAGGCGTTAAACTTTTTGGTTACAATTATCCTTATATAATTTGCTAATTAAAATGTGATGCAAGGAGATAACTGGAATTGCAATATGAGTCAGATTAACACTCTTCAGTAACCAAAGTCTAATGTCTGTACTGCTACTGGATGGCTGTTTGAAGAATAGATGGGTACTGGATAGGCTTAGCATTCCTGTACAGAAATTCTTAGGTGTGATCCTGAAAAAAAGAATGCTTATGAAAAGGAGGGAATTGCAAGGTCGGACTTTAGAGGCAAGCTGGACCACATTTTTCAAATAAAATACATATTTTATCCGACCCAGTGATTCTCTCCTTTTTCATAAGCTATAAATACGGATGCGGCAAGGAAGTGATTCTAGTAGCTGACTCAATGCTTACCACGCCATTCTTCAACCATTGCTGGAATCCATATCTTCCTTGCTCTGGTGGTTCCCCTGCGTCAGCACCGGCCTGAAGCTTAATCCACTGCACTAGACGTGCCTCCAATTCATCATCATACTTTTTTTCTATGCGGGACATGACATCACGGCTCATGCCATATGAAGGTCCTTTATTAGCCATGGCTTCTTATACCTACATGAAAAAGTTAGATCATGATATTAAGCACTTATCATACCAAAAGCTGTACCACAGACTTAAGTTCATCTACTGCAATAGAATACATAGGGGAGATCATGTGGCCGCTCAGCTCCTCCCACAGAAGCCCTATAAAGTGGCTATTTAGAACGCTCGCTTTTAGAAAGGAGTTACACAGTGTGCTTATCGTGGTCAGTTTAGAGAGGGGCATACAGGAAGTGGAGTTTTTTTTTTTTAAGTTTAGAGGGAGGTAGATTACACCGCACAAGCATTTTTTTCTTTTTTTGGGTTTAACCACTAGCCGACCAGCCGCCGCAGTTATACAGTGGCAGGTCGGCTCGGCTGCGTGAAATCACGTAGGTATACGTCATTTCACATTCCAGCCCCTGGTGCTGACGCGCATGCCCGGCGGGCGCGATCACCGCCGGGCACCCGCGATCGCTCGTTACGAGCGAGAACCGGGAGCTGTCTGTGTAAACACACAGCTCCCGGTCCTGTCAGGGGGAGAAATTACTGTTCGTCTTTTCATACAATGTATGAACAGCGATCTGTCATTTCCCCTAGTCAGTCCCACCCCCCTTTAGTTAGAACACACCTAGGGAACATAATTAACCCCTTCCTCGCCCCCTAGTGTTAACCCCTTCCCTGCCAGTGACATTTTTACAGTAATCAATGCAATTTTATAGCACTGATCGCTATAAAAATGCCAATGGTCCCAAAAATTTGTCAAAAGTGTCCGAAGTATCCGCCATAAGGTCGCAGTAATGATAAAAATCGCTGATCGCCGCCATTACTAGTAAAAAATTAAAATATTAATAAAAATGCCATTAAACTATCCCCTATTTTATAGACGCTATAACTTTTGCGCAAACCAATCAATAAACGCTTATTGCGATTTTTATGAGAAATATGTAGAAGAATACGTATCGGCCTAAACTGAGGAAAAAATGTTTTTTATATATATTTTTGAGGGATATTTGTTACAGCATTTTTTTTTCAAAATTGTCGCTCTATTTTTGTTTATAGCGCAAAAAATAAAAACCACAGAGGTGTTGATCACCAAAAAAAAAGGAAAAAAAGGATGTCAATTTTGATTGGGAGCCACGTCGCACGACCGCGTAATTGTCAGTTAAAGCGACGCAGTGCCGAAATCGCAAAAAGTGGCCCGGTCATTGACCAGCAAAATGGTCCGGGGCTGAAGTGGCTAACAAACACTTTAACCACTTACGGACCGCCTGCCATCATTAGAAGTCGCTACTTTGAAGAGGAATAATGCTGTTAATATAGCAACTAGCTACCATAACCCCGGTATCCTCTTCAAGATAAAAGTGGTCTTTGCGGCGGATTCGCCATGAGATCACTTTTATCAGCGGCGGGAGAGAGCACCGGAGCCGATCTGGTCCTGTCCCTGGGCTGACATGGAGATGAGTGAGGTGAAGATAGTCCCCACCCATCTCCATATTATTGCAGAGCAGAAGCGATTTTAAAACGTCACTTCCACACAATGCTCTTAAAGGGACATATATATTTTTACATTGCATTTTAGTGTAAATATGAGATCTCATATTTAAGAGGTCCTGTCATGCTTTTTTCTATTACAAGGGATGTTTACATTCCTTGTAATAGGAATAAAAGTGACCCAATTTATTTTTTAAAAGAACAGTTGTAAACATTTTAAATAAAAGGTAAAATAAGAAAAATAGAAACAATTTAAATGCGCCCCGTCCCGCCGAGCTTGCGTGCAGAAGCGAACGCATACGTGAGCAGCGCCCGCATATGAAAACGGTGTTCTAACCACACACGTGAGGTATTGCCATGATCATTAGAGCAAGAGCTATAATTCTAGCCCTAGACCCCCTCTGTAACTCAAAACATGCAACCTGTAGAATTTTTTAAATGTCGCCTATGGAGATTTTTAAGGGTAAAAGTTTGTCGCCATTCCACCAGCGGGCGCAACTTTGAAGCGTGACATGTTGGGTATCAATTTACTCAGCGTAACATTATCTTTCACATTATAAAACAAATTGGGCTAACGTAACGGTTGTCTTATTTGTTAATTCAAAAAAGTGAATTTTTCCCAAAAGAGTGTGCTTGTAAAACCGCTGCGCAAATACGGTGTGACAAAAAGTATTATTCTCTAGGGTGTTAGAAAAAAATATATATAATGTTTGGGGGTTCTAAGTAATTTTCTAGCAAAAAAAAAAATGTTTTAACTTGTAAACACCAAATCTCAGAAAGAGGCTCAGTTTAAGTATGTTATCCCGTGGGGGCTTATCATTGTAAAATAGAAAAGGTTAAGTTTCACACCAGAGAAGTATCGGTATGTAGTTCCACAACATGAATGTAGAAAAGCAGGAAATTACTATATACCATAATAAATATCAACAGGATACTGATTGAAAACAGGGCTACATTTGGCAGTTGCCTTTTTAGAAAATTACTACTGAACAATCGGGGCACCCGAGTGGACAAAACTGTTGCATACACTTCATTGCCTTGTCATTTTATAGTCAGTAATATTTGTTTGTTATATAAACCTACAAAGGGATTGGTGTCTTTGCTTCTAAATATCCACTTGCAAATGAAAACGGACTATATGCAATAGTAATATAGTATCATTAGTAGTGACAAGCATGGATTTTGCCAGACTAATCTGTTAACATTCTAGGAGGAAGTGAGCTGTAATCTGGATAGAGGAAAGCCTGTGGATGTGGTATATCTTGATTTTGTTACAGTACCGCATAAACGCTTTATTATACAAATTGAGGTCAGTTGGCATTGACGATAATTTACCCTGTTTCCCCGAAAATAAAACCTACCCTTAAAATAAAACCTAGCGTAATTTTCCAGGAGGACTGCAATATAAGCCCTACCCCGAAAATAAGCCCTAGTTTAAAATCCTATAACCCACTCTATTACAGTAGTACACAATGTACAATGTGTGTTTTTCTGTAACATAAAGGCAGGGAAGAGAGCTCTGGCAGGTCACAAAAGCGCAGAGCGGTGCTATAATGTAGGTATTTGGCACAATTATATTACAGAAATACACACATTGTACATTATATACTACAGTAATAGAGTGGATTACAAGATTTTACAAGCATTTTAACTAAGTTCACACTGGGGATTCCTAACAGGCAGGTCAAGAGAGGGGAAGAGAGGAGAGCACATTACATGGTAAGACCTACCCCCAAAATAAGCCCTACTGTGTCTTTTGTTGCCAAAATTAATATAAGACCCGGGCTTATTTTCGGGGAAACACGGTATGTACTTGGATAGAAAACTGGTTACAGGAGTGTGTCCAGAGGGTGGTGATAAATGGCTTATCTTTTGAATGGTCTGGATTTGAAAGTGGGGTACCTCAAGGCTCTGTCCTGGGACCAATCCTGTTCAACTTGTTAATAAATAAATCACAGGCTCAGCAATAGCATGTAATATTGTTACCGTAATAAGGCACTATATGCTACAGAGAAAGGAAAGATTACAAGATATTAAGTTAATATAAGATATAACAATTTGATCAACTATAAAGTACTCTTCACAGAGATACCAAGGAGTATAGGACTTGGCTGTGCCTTCTACCGTGGGTAGCTAGGATCGCAGGTCTGTAATTGAACGTTGTATTTGCCTTTTGACTGGAGTATCAGGTGATGGAACAGGTACATCCTTTCTGATGTATGAAGTGAAAATCGAAGTTATGTATACCAACTAACACATTAACACAATATTTCCTCTCTAAATAGAATCTGATGTAAATTAATGGCTACAGTATGCTGCAGCAAATTTAGGTAGGTAACTCTTAGCCCAGAGATAGGCAACGTGCATATCAGATCATGCTAAAATTAACTGTATACATTTTTAGAAGAGAATCACTGTCATCTACAAAGGCCACAATGTATGGGAATCCAAGAGAGTGGTGGATGATGGGATTGAGGAACACATGAATGCTTTAATTTTTGGGTTCTACTGACACCTATAGGAGGATTAGACACCTAGCAAACAAACAAAAAAACATGTGCCAGCCCTGGATAACCCCTCCTACTACCAGCATGTCTCACTTTGCTAGTGTCCTACAAGAAAGGATGCTCTGCTGTGTAAAAACAAGTTTTACTGGAAGAAGTTTTTCTTATTCTTCAGGATTTATCTTCTTCAATGAAGACTGTTCTCTACATCGCATTGTCTTTTCCATTGCAGCTGTCTTCAGCCTGGCTTTTGGAATGCTAAATGCAGATCCAACTTGACTGAAAATGCTAGGATAGCCTAGAAGTGACCTTTGGGCACTGGTTTCCATGTGGGTTGGTTTCTAGACTTTATTCTGGTAAAAAGTTAGCTGCAAAGAACTTTCCAGATCCAAAGTGCTATCAATGCCTCAGCACTTGCCCCATCTCTGAAGACTGCGTGAACACTAATCAGGCCAACCACGGGTAGCTACCTCAAATATACAGTATGTGTCACTGGGTGCTTTTAAAAGTGCCTGTTTCCTGCCAGTTGTGTCACAGAAGGAGTTAAAATGGGTAGACTTGATGGACTACTACTTTTTTCTGCAGTCACTTTTCTGTTTCTATGTTGAATCCTAACCGGATCACAAAGGGAAGCAGAAAAATAATGGTTCCCCTTCTATAATATCTGTTGCAACATTATCGCTATGTTAGCTTCTCTAAAAAAACATGGCATAAAGATAGAGGGGTTAAAGGAAAAAATAAACAGTGTTAACTGTTTTCAGATAAGGGCAATGTTAGGTATAGGGGAGGGCAATATTGCACTAAATAATTTGTACATTTTTCTCACACTGTGCTGATCACTTGTACGAGCGATTGTTTTTTTTTTCGGTGTCTATGCTTTTTTTCTCTGCAGACTTCCACCCATGCATGATCTACACATCTTGTATGAATTGAAATCTGCAGTAAAAAATAGCTAGGAAACATTGTGAAACAGGGACACTTTTATTGGCAGCGTATGAAAGGAGAAGACTTTAAAAGTTTGACTCCCTTGTGCCAATATAACAGTGTGTATATATTTCACAAGCAAATTAGCACAGAAGGTCAGCTTACATAATACTCTCACTATAAATTTCCTTTTATGGTAGTTGGTATCATTTTGTTTAGTACTAGTATGGGAGGGGCGGGCAACAGTAGATGTCTAGGCTGAGGCAGCAAATTGGTCAGAAATGTGTCTGGTCATTGTAATATTGTTTTGTCATCTCATCCTTGTAAATATAAAGTATTAAGATCATGTGTGTTTATCATGGAAAAAATTATACCTCATGTATGTTGTAGCTAAGTTTGGTACACTCAAAATAAATATCAAAGAGAAAAATTATTGGTGGATAAATTAGGCTTCTTTTTTTTAGATATCCGTTCTTTCAGTGTACAAAATTATTGTTTTTAATAAACTAAAGAAATGCACTGATCCCTGTGATGGTAGTGCCACTTTGAAATCTAGAAAGCATACCCAACGGCAAGCTTTTTAATAAACAGACAGTTCTTACCTGTCTTCAGTTTTAATGTATGCTTTTTTTAAAAAAAAAAAGAAAAAAACCCTCCTCCTCAAGATGTTTTTTAAATTGTATTATATAAAAATAGAGAAAACTGAATTTTAAACCAATAAAGCTGCTGGAAGGCTCCAGAGACATACTGAATCCAATGGCATTCTACAGGGCTCCCTTAAATACACTAATGCCGCGTACACGTGACAGTTTTTCATGCCATGGGAAAAAACAACGTTTTTCTCGACGTGACTCCTCTCAAGCCTGCCTTGCATACACACGATCATGATAAACAATGCTCTACCAAAGCACGGTGACGTACAACACGTACAACGGCACTATAAAGGGGAAGTTCCATTCGAATGGCACCACCCTTTGGGCTAATTATGCTAATTTTCCGTCTCATAACTTGCTTCTGAGCATGCGCATTTTTTTCCCCGTCGTTAAAGTGTACACATGACCGTTTTTCACGACGAGAAAAACGACGACGTGAAAAACGACGAGAAAAAATAGAGTATGTTCTAAATTTTTAATGCCCATTTTTCTCGACGAGAAAAATTCTCTGGAGCCTACACACGGCCAATTTAAAAAATGGTTGTGTGTACACAGCATTAGGAAAATAAAACTGTTTCCTGGGCACCAGTTTGCAAGGGATGTGTATATTGGATAAACTAGATGGACTTTTTTTTAACAGTTTATGTAACTATGTATACCCAGTATTATAAGCATTTACCTCAAGCTTTTTGTTCTTTTGAAATAGGTTAGTTGGTTAGGCCCGCTGCCCAAATATATTTTCTACTTCTTGATACACTAAATTGGATACATGTTGGGTTGATTTTCTTCAGTTGGGATTTAGGCTGGGTTCACACTTGTCCGACAAACGGTCCTACATTGGGAGCCTCATGTAGCATGACGTGTGAAAATCAATGTTTCCCTATGAGAGCTGTCTTAACTGATCCTACATAAGTCGGTCCGACTTTGAAAATGCTCCCTGTACTACTTTTGGTCCTACATTGATCCTACTTCAACCCATTGAATATCATTGAAGTCGGACCAAAGTAGTATCCTGTTCATGAAAGTAGGATGGATGTAGGACCAATGTAGGATACATGTAGGACCAATGTAGCAGAGCAAAGTAGGATCAAAGTAGTGTAGAAGTGTGAATCCAGCCTCAATGAAACAAACGATCACTGCATTGTAAATAGCTTTTATACTGTGAAATACCCTATTGAATCTCTTTCAGCAACAGATAGGTTGACTTCATTTTTGATAGATCATTGTGCACCTGTTGAACCTCAACTCTCTAAATAAAGCTCAATTTGAATTTTGAAAAATAATATATTTTAAACATGATTGGGATGTTGTGTGCATCATGGCCATTTTTACTATAGACATTGAAAATTTAAATCTGCTTGGGAGACACAAGACAATCATACATAGATTGAACAGGATGATCACAATTCCAAAACACTTTAACAGGAACTATAGTTTTTTTTCTTTTTGAGTAGAATTTTTTATACAAAAAGAACAACGTTCCAAATTATGGAATAGCCTACTCTCTGCAGTTTTAAATAATCCAGTTGTATTAACAAAAATGATGACTTTTTTTTTGTGGTGCTAGTATATGCATCTGAGTATGACTTGGTATCTGCCTTTGTAATCCTCTATAAAGCGTCACTTAGACTGGAAGAGTCTAACACTGGGAACCAAATAGGTATTCGGAATGTGCTGATCAAAAATATGCTAACAGGAGTAGAGAAAAGGATTAGCAGAGGGTGAACTGCTGCTCTTTCACTGTCCAATCATAGGCTGGAGGACAGAACTTGACCTTGCTTTATTTCTTACCTGCAACAGGAAAAGGTCAAGTCAGTGGATTGTGATAGGGTAAATCTCAGGACTGGTTGGACTGATGGACAAATCCTTTCAGGTAAAACAGCTTTGATATTGTTGCTTCAAATAGATATATAGCTTCTTGTCTGGATTTAATGCTTTCAACACTAGTGTATTTCTCCACTGTTGATGGTCATAGATTTCCACATCCAGAAAAGTATCTTAATCTACCTTTTCAAATTCTTTGATGTCATACTCTTATGGCATCAAAGTATACAGGTAGCAGACAGTACTTTTGCTTTTTACAGGGCAATACTTTTATAACATCCAGAGCAATCTCTTGAAAAAGGCCCTTATACAGTATTAACAAGGGTCTATAAATCAATGCTATATGATTGTATTATACCTTTTGCTCATGCCACCTACTCAGCAAAATGAATATTTTCTAATGAAAATGAGTCCAATGTGCTTCCAGCACTTCTACTAGCACTAAATCTGATCCAGTTATTGGAAGGCTCAAGGAAACATTTGGTGCGCCTCGCTTCATCCTGTCCCCATTTCTGATTGAACTTCTTATAACTGTATAAAAATATGCCAGAATTAGCATACATAAGAGAACAGCACATAATTGCTAGCTGAATTGAACACTTGGGCTATACAGTACTACGCAAAAAAGTTTTAGGCAGGTGTGAAAAAAATTCCATCATTTAAGAATGCTTTTAGAAATAGATGTATTATTCGTTTATTTTTATCAATTAACAAAATGGAAAGTAAATGAACCAAAAAGGAATCTTTGGTGTGACCACCCTTTGCTTTCGAAATAGCATCAGTTCTTGTAGGCAAGAAGTCAAATGAAACTGCCCAAGGGACTTTTGATGTCAACAAAATGTAAACAAATACAAATTCCATATATAAAATATCATATCAAATTAATATTGAAAGGGGATAAAAGTACTGAAGTTGCTAATAACTTTATTTTTGTCTGCTTGACTTGTTGCCCTTTTTATGTTTTCAGCTTTACTTTTATTTTTCAGCAATTTTATCCCTTTTCAGTATAGTTGTTGGGTGTCATCTCTAGTGTATTGTATGATCTTTTCTTTTTCTACAGTGGCCATGTGTCTATTGCTACACATTCTATTGCTTCACTCGTTATGTGAACTGCACTCATCCATGGGCCATGGCCCCTTGTCTCCTCAACCCCCAGGATAGACTATCTGCTAGCTGATCCTTTGACTGTGTTTAACATCGACTGGGCAATTTTTTGGGTTATTCCTACTCAGAAATAAGCTTGGCTGGTTACCAGTTCCTTTGTGTCTTTTTTTTCCTTACAAGTCTTATAATGCCTTTTTGATCTACAGACATCCTGTCAGAAACATTAAACTCGTAATGAAGTGAAGGATTTGTCCAATTTGTCATTATCATTGAAAGTAAAATAAAATCCCAAATTTTGGGTTGCCCCCAAAAAAGTAACAGAGGGGAAATCTTTCAATGGGAACACATGTTCTGGTGACTTGGGGTTCCCCAAGGGATTCCTCGTAATGTTCAGGGATTCCTCTCCCTTCCTGTTTTGACTATGGAACATGAAGTGAAATCTCCCCAATGGGACACAGGTGGCAAAAAATAAACTGACAGGGGTTATGACCTCCCTTTCTCTATCTAAAATGAAAAAGTTTTGCCTATAATTCCAAGTTTAATGACGTTGGCTGTATATTTTGGGTCACTGTCTGACTGCAGAATAATCTTGAGGCTAATTACACACTTCCCTGACGGTATGGTTAGATGGAGAAATATCTGCCTTTATTTCTCAGCATTGAAGACACCATTGATCCTGACCAAATCTTCAACTTAATTTGCAGGAAAGCAGCCCCAAACTTGCAAGGCACCTCCACCATGCTTCGCTGTTGCCTGCATTCCCTCATTATTGTACTGCTCACTAACTTTGGTGAACAAACTGCCTTCTGCAAAAGCCAATATTTCAAATTTTGACTCATCAGTCCAGAGCCTATGTTTTTGTCCACAGTTTAGTCACTTAGCCTTGTTGGAGGCATGGATTTTTTTCGTCGCAATTCTTCCATGAAGAATGCTTTTTGTCAGACATCTCTGGACAGTAGATAGGTGTACCTGGGTCCCACCAGTTCTGTGGTGATGGCACTGCTGGACATCTTCTGAGTAGTAAAAGAGTATTAAGCATGATGTGTCTTTCATCTGCTGTATTAAGTTTCCTTGGCAGACCACTGCGTCTACAGTCCTCAAAGTTACAGGCAGATACTTATCCATCATGCCAAAGCATCAGGGAGGTGTGTGATTGGCTGTATGTTTGGGGTCGTTATCCTGCTGCAGAATACATTTGGGGACAATGTCATAAGAAAACTACCTTTAGGGTAAAGAACAAGAAGTCTTTGAAGTGATGGTTTGGCCCCTATAGAGCCCTGATCTCAACATCATGAAGGCTGCCTGGGCTTACATAAAGAGACAGAAGGATTTGAGGCAGCCTACATCCACAGAAGATTTGTAGTTAGTTCTCCAAGATGTTTGGAACAACCTACCTGCCAAGTTCCTTCAAAAACTGTGTTTAATTGTACCTAGAAGAATTGATGCCGGTTTGAAGCCAAAGGGTAGGTACACAAAATATTGATTTATTTGATTTCTCTTCTTTTCACTCACTTTGCATCTTGTAAATTTGATTAAAAAAATAACAAAAATACATATTTTTGTGAAAACATTCAAACTTTACAGCATTTCTTTACACCTGCTTAAAACTGTAATAGTACTGTAATTCTGGAATTGGGCGGCATATCATAAAGTTCAGACGTTTTTTAATATGAAAAAAAAAATCTTTAATCTGAATACTATAGAATTAATCCACTTCCTACAATTAACCAAATTCATCCAGGAAACAACCCGTTAGCACCACTATGTGTCAACAAGGACACCAGGGCAAATGTTTTGCACACCCCCACCCCTTTTTTCAAATACAACCCTGTTTCTCTTTAATATTTTATTGTTTAACTGAATTAAACATAACAGGCCAGATTCTCAAAAGAGTTACACCGGCGTAATTCGAAATTCCCGCCGGCATATCATTGTTTTGTATTCACAAAACAAGATACGCCGGAATTAGGCTAGGATCCGACTGGTGTAAGTCACTTACACCGTCGGATCCTAAATGCAATACAACGCTGACCGCTAGGTGGCGTTTACGTTCAGGTCTCATTTGACTATGCAAATGAGCCTGATACGCCAATTCCCGAACGAATTTGCGTTGCGTACTCGTTGTTTCCGTAAGCGTAAGGTTATCCCTGCTATATGAGGGGTAACCTTACGCCAGTCCGCCGTATGCCATGTTAAAGCGGGAGTTCACCCATTTGTTAATTTTTTTTTTTTCTCCCCTTAGATTCCTGCTCGTTCGGTCTAGGGGAATCGGCTATTTGTATTAAAATATGAGCAGTACTTACCCGTTTTCGAGCTGCATCTTCTTCCGTCGCTTACGGGTATGGGTCTTCGGGAGCGGGCGTTCCTTCTTGATTGACATTCTTCCGAGAGGCTTCCGACAGTCGCATCCATCGCGTCACTCGTAGCCGAAAGAAGCCGAACGTCGGTGCGGCTCTATACTGCGCCTGCGCACCGACGTTCGGCTTCTTTCGGAAAATCGTGACGCGATGGATGCGACCGTCGGAAGCCTCTCGGAAGACTGTCAATCAAGAAGGAACGCCCATTCCCGAAGCCCATACCCGGAAGCGACGGAGAGGATGCATCTCGTAAACGGGTAAGTACTGCACATATTTTAAAACAAATAGCCGATTCCCCTAGAGAAAACGAGCAGGAATCTAAGGGGAAAAAGTGCCCTCTAAGGGTGAACCCCCGCTTTAAGTATGGCATCGGGTCCGCGTCGTCTTTTTCCGTTGGTTACGTTGTTTTCCTAAGTCGTTCGTGAATACGACTTTACGGAAAATGTCAATGACGCCGACGTGAGCGTCATTGACATTTTCCGTCGTGAGCTGGAGCATGCGCACTGGGCTATTTTTCAGCCCGGCGCATGCGCAGTTCAATCGGCACGGGGGCGCGCTTAATTTGAATACAAGCCGCCCCCTTTGAATTACGCGGCCATACGCCGGGCCATTTACACTACGCCACCACAAATTACGGAGCAAGTGCTTGGAGAATACGGCACTTGCTCCAGTAAGTTGCGGTGGCGTAGTGTAAATGGCTTACACTACGCCAACGCCGATTCTACGAGAATCTGGCCCAACAAGTCTTCAAATTCTAAAATATGGATCATCAATTAACAAAAAGTGCATTAGTCTGAGGCCTTTACCATTTTAATTAACAAAATATAGTTGATTTTGCTATTTACTGTGTGACAGGTCATGGTATGAAAAGGGGTTAATGACACTTAGGGTTCTCACCCATGCAGGTTAAGAGGCTCTAGGGTGCTTGTCTTTTGCAGAGATGGATTGTTGGTTTTCTATAGCACTGGTGTCAAACACAAGGCCTGCAGGCCGAATCCGGCTCTCCAGGCCATTTTAATGCGGCCCCCGCACCTCTTCTACAGCTGCAGGAGAGCTCCAGCCATTCTCTGGTCCTCTTCCAAACCCCTACTTTCTGCTTTCAAGCAATGCATCCAGCTTCTTCCCAGCAGCAGCATAAGGAAAGGGGGTGCACTGTGATGTAAGGGAGAGCGGGGGACTCAACTTCTGATGGTGGGGTGGCTCTTGATATCAAATGTAAGGGGAGGGGATGCGCTGGACATCTAATCTTACAGATACAACCGGCCCTTTGGAGGACAATCATAATGCTGATGTGGCCCTCAATGAAATTGAGTTAGACACCCCTGGTCTACAGGATTGGTAGGTCCTGAAGCCCAAAGAATTTGTAGAATATTGGGTAGCATAAAACCCCCAAGCCTGGCTCCCCAACTACCAGCAACTAGTATCCTGTTTATGTAGGTGTGCCCTCTTAATATGGGTGTTGACGATGGTTCAAGGCTCCACCCAGGGGACAGGCGGTCTCTGCCCAGAAGTTAGGCCGTGTCCCAGTGGAGTAGGGAGCTGTAAAGTGTACAGTGTGTGTATACTAGCACTGAGCTTTGATAGAAGACAGGGTCATGAAACAAGAGGCCAGAGCAGCAGTGCTGCAAAGTTGAAGGCTGAAGGGATTTGTGTTATGGTAATGTGGTGCTAAAAAAGCCCCGATAGGTTGACCTTTCATGTGATTTTAAACTTCCTGTTAATAAAAGTGGGCAGGAAAGTCCTTAACCACCTCAATACAGGGCACTTTCACCCCCTTCCTGCCCAAGCCATTTTTCAGCTTTCAGCGCTGTCGCAGTTTGAATGACAATTGTGCGGTCATGATACATTGTACCCAAATGAAATGTTTATCATTTTTTCCCCACAAATAGAGCTTTCTTTTGGTGGTATTTGATCACCTCTGGGGTTTTTATTTATTGCGCTATAAACAAAAGAAGAGGGACAAGTTAAAAAAAACAAAACACAATATTTTTTACTGTTTGCTATAATAAATATCCCAAGTTTTTTTCGCAATAAGCGTAAATTGATTGTTTTGTGCAAAAGTTATAGCGGCTACAAAATAGGGGATAGATTTATAGCATTTTTATTATTTTTATTTTTTACTAGTAATGGTGG
Source organism: Rana temporaria (assembly GCF_905171775.1). Lineage (NCBI taxonomy): Eukaryota > Metazoa > Chordata > Amphibia > Anura > Ranidae > Rana > Rana temporaria. The sequence goes on from NC_053498.1 coordinate 58,396,243, forward strand.
CGATCTACGATTTTTATCGTGACTGTGATATTGCGATGGACACACCGGACACTTTTGACACATTTTTGGGACCATTCACATTTATACAGCGAACAGTGCTATAAAAATGCATTGATTGCTGTATAAATATGACTGTCAGGGAAGGGATTAACACTAGGGGGCGATCAAGGGGTTAATGTGTTCCCTAGGGAGTGATTCTTACTGTCGGGGGAGGGGACTGACTGGAAGAGGTGACCGATTGGTGTCCCTATGTACATGGGACGCACCATCGGTCTCCTCTCCCTGACAGGACGTAGAACTGTGTGTTTACACACACAGATCCACGGTCCTGTTTATTTACTGGGCAATTGCGGGAGCCTGGCGGACATCGCGGCCGCCGGGCACGCGCATCGGGTTCCCAGTGACGCAGCGGCACGTGAGCCCCCTAGTGGTTCAGGAAGGTGCGACATCATATGACGTCGGCCCATAACAAGAGGCTCATCGTCCCACCGTCATATGACCGAGAGCAGTGGGCTAGTGGTTAAACGAAGATTTGGCAAGTGGCTGCATCCTCAAAGCTCCTATTTTAAGCTAGCGCCCACAACTGCTAGTCATCTGAACTTGTTCTGTAATGTTAAAGACAATAATCATGTAATGTATAAAGATAATACATTTTTGTGAGGTGCGCATTTTGGACAGAGAGGACAACTGGCTCACAAAACACTGTGAAAAAAAGCCATCAAAGCCACACTAGATCAGCCATTCTAGTAATGTAACTAGAACAGGGTCACTTAGAAAACATACTATTCAGTTTAAAACAGAAATGAAAGTTAAAACATTTGTGTATAGATATTAAAAAAAAAAAACATTATAAATACCCTCCCCCCCCCCTTTTTTTTTTCTTTATAAGTGATCACATAATCTTTGTTCTCAGCTGCATAAGAGCTGGGGAGAGGAGAAACAGCAGAACACTAGTCTTCCCAGTAAATGGCTGTGCAGGGGGTATTTTAAGACACACCTGATCATTGGAGGAGAGCAAGCTCAGTTCCCAGCATAGCCAAAGTACTGACCACATGGTGCTCTCATGCCTAGTGTGGTCAGTTTTTAATAGGAAAGCAGAAGGGCTGGCAGGAATACCAGGTATTTCACACAAAGAAAGCAATGCAAATAAAACAGGACACTATTTCATACATACATATATACATACATACAAGTACATGGTACAGCAAGCATACACTAGACTACCAAAAGTATTGAGACACCTGCCTTTAACGCACTTGAACTTTAATGGCATCCCAGTAAAAGGCCCATACACACGATCAGACTTTTTGTCAACAAACTTCAAAATTAGCACGTTTTTCAAAAAATACGACCGTGTGTACACTCCATCGGACAAACTTTTTTGGTTTTCATCGGACAAAAGTTCGCTCTGCAAACGGACAAACTTTTCGACAACAAAAGTCCTACGTTGTACAGAAATCCATCGGACTTTTGTCCGAAGTGCAAATACACATGCCCAGAACTAATGTTAAAATCAACCAACAATAGCAGAAGTTGACCAAAGGGTGGCGGTAAAGAGCAGAAAAGAGCAGAAAAACACGTGATGTTGGGAAAGTTTGCAGAAAGGTCCTGACGTGTGTATGCTATGGGTGTGCCCGGCCAACTCCCTTCGGACAAAAATCCATGGAAAAGTTTGTTTGAAGTCTGACCGTGTGTACGAGGCTTTAGTCTGTGGAGTTCAATATTAAAGCGGTTCTCCACCCTAAAGTGGAGTTCCGCTGATCGGAACCCTCCCCCCCTCCGGTGTCACATTTGACACCTTTCAGGGGGAGGGGGGTGCAGATACCTGTCTAAAGACAGGTATTTGCACCCACTTCCGGCCCGGGCAAAAGACGGGCATTCCGTCACATCCCCCCCCCCCCCCCCTGTTGTGTGCTGGGAACACTCGGCTCCCAGCACACAGCGGGAGCCAATCGGCGGGCGCGGCGCGACTCGCGCATGCGCCGTAGGGAAACGGGCAGTGAAGCCGCAGCGCTTCACTTCCTGGTTCCCTCAGCGTGGATGGCGGGTGGAGCAGCAGAGAGACGAGCGATCGCTCGTCCTCTGCTGCGATCGGCGCTGGACTCCGGGACAGGTAAGTGTCCTAATATTAAAAGTCAGCAGCTGCAGTATTTGTAGCTGCTGGCTTTTAATATATTTTTCCCATGGCACATCCGCTTTAAGTTGGCCCTGCCTTTGCAGCTTTAACAGCTTCAACTCTAGGAAGGCTGTCCACAAGGTTTAGTGTGTCTATGGGAATGTTTGACCACTCTTCCAGAAGCACATTTGTGAGTTCAGGCACTGATGTTGGGTGAGAAGGCCTGGCTCGCAGTCTCTGCTCTAATTCATCCCAAAGGTGTTCTATCAGATTGAGGTCAGGACTCTGTGCAGGCCAGTCAAGTTCCTCCACCCCAAACTCACTCATCCATGTCTTTATGGACCTTGTTTGTGCGCTGATACACAGTCATGTTGTAACAGGAAACTGTTTCCACGAAGTTGGAAGCATGAAATTGTGCAGAATGTCTTGGTATGCTGATACCTTAATAGTTCCCTTCACTGGAACTAAGGGGCCCATCCAAACCCCCGAAAAAGAACCCCACACCATAATCCCCCCTCCACCAAATGATTTGGACCAGTGCACAAAGCAAGCTCCATAAAGACATGGATGAGTGAGTTTGGGGTGGAGGAACTTGACTGGCCTGCACAGAGTCCTGACCTCAACCCAAAAGAATACTTTTGGGATGAATTAGAGCGGAGACTCCGAGCCAGGCCTTCTCACCCAACATCAGTGCCTGACCTCACAAATGCGCTTCTGGAAGAATGGTCAAACATTCCCATAAACATTAAGTTGAAGCTGTTTATAGCTGCAAAGGGTGGGCCAACTCAATATTGAACCCTACGGACTAAGACTGGGATGTCATTAAAGTTCATGTGCGTGTAAAGGCAGGTGTCCCAATACTTTTGGTAATACAGTGTATATCAGGAATATGTTGGGTTTACATATTCTTTAGTACCCACAAGAGCTCTCTCTTTCGCCAGGTCCATCAACTCCCTCAAGGGTTAACTCAATCACGCCAACTCAAGGCTTCATTGCCTTCTCTGTCCATTAACCATGCCACACCCTTTATAGCCAATTGGGGAACTGCTCCTCTTGTGTTCCAACCTGCAACTGTTAACTCCTCAATATAATATGGTGCCTAATGTCTTATATAAAGAGTCCCTCTCTTCCCATAGGACTGATGTGACCAGCAAAACATCAAAAATGATGCAGCTGGCACACAAGCCCCCTTTGCCATTAACTAAAAAAGACCAGCAATAACGAAGTCATTAAGCACAATGGTCATTCTAGTACATTGGTTGCCCAACTGGAAATTGCTGATCTTGGTGAACAATGACCCTTGCAGAGATGATGTGCTGTAACCTCTAGCAACCAAGCAGTGAGCAGTATTACTGTACAGTAATCTCTAGCAACCAATCAACAAAAAGAAATCATGTGCTGTAACCTCTAGCAACTAATCAGTGAGCTGTAATGTGTGCTGTAACCTCTAGCAACCAGCCAGCAGGGGCGGACTGACAACTCATGGGGCCCCGGACAATAGGAGATTATGGGGCCCTGGGAATTATGAGATTATGGGTCCCCCAGGGAATAGATTATGGGACCACACAGTATACACATACAGTATACATACACACAGACACACAATATACACACACACAGTATAAACACACAGTATACATATACATACACACAGAAGACACACACTAAAGGGGTACTGGAGAGAAGCGGGAAGTTCTCTTTTTTTTTTTTTAAATACGGATTTTTACATACTGTCCCTGGTTTTACTGAGGCTGGCAACCCTAATGGGGCCCCCTAGTGGCATGGGGCCCTCGAGCAGTGCCTAAGGGGCCCGAATGGTCAGTCCGCCCCTGCCAGTCAGTAAGTGGTAATGATATGCTGTAACCTCTGGCAACCAATCACAATCACTGCCTGATCTGATACAGTAAACTGATTTTAAGTCTAGCTGATATTTATTGTATGTTTCAGAGCAGGCGGAGAGCAAAATTGCATGGCACGGCCCCAAGATTATTTTTGCCCAGGGTCCAATCAACATTAAAGACGGCCCTGGGTGTATCCCTGTTTTCTGTTTCAGGGATGAATCAGGGCCGAATCCTTGCCTGAATTCGGCCCTGAAACGGAGTCAAAAGACGCATGCCACTCCTGTAATGCGAATTGGATGCAGGGAAACTAGGGTGACCACGTGACCCGGATTGCCCGGGACAGTCCCGCATTTTGCAGGTGTGTCCCAGGTCCCGGGCACCTTCATTCCAGGACAATACAGTGTCCCGGAATGAAATTGACACAGCCACCCCATGAGCCGACGATGGAAACTGTTGGTTCCCCCTTCACTAGTCCATTCCAGACCCTTTGGGTCCTTTGGGGGGCTTCCAGTTTCTGATAACCCTCCCTGCATGCCACCACAACCACCAGCCAGGGTAAGATGGTGGTTGTGCTTTGGGGTGGGGGGGGGGCCCGAAGGGTCTGGTATGGACTGGGGAGGGACCCCACTACGTTTTTTTTTTTTCAATAGTCAGGTGCCGGCAATTGCAACCGTGAGTCAACTTAAATGTGATTTGACTCATTTTTTTTTCTTTCCTAAAAGGAAAATAAATGTTTGGTGTAACTGCTGCATTAGATGGACTAGCATATTTAAATACACAAACAAATTAAAGCCAACACGCTAGCTAACACCCCCCCCCCTTCCCACCAGATTAACATTGCGGAGGTCAAAGGGTCTATTCTTTGTTCGAAGACCCCCCTACACACCAATAGATTTTCTGCAGATTGTTGTCTTCAGATTTACCAGAATGTAGTGCAAGAGCCTGCCTGATTAGGAGTTTCAGCTTGTATGCAATCAGGCAGGCACTTGCACTACATGGTTTTGGTAAATCTAAAGAGAAAAATCTGCAGAAAATCTATTGGTGTGTATGGGGCGTTACTGGCCAGATCACCAGGTAAAAAAAACAGGGGGAAGAAAACATAAAAAAAAAAAATGTGGCCACCACATCTAATAAATGGTACGCTGCAATATCATCAATATCATACAAAACCTGTCATTACAGCAAGAACTCCCTTGCTTAAGCTGGAGCCTCAATACTTTGAGTCACTGACAGGAGAGGGCTGACAACTCATGGGGCCCCCGGGCAATAGAAGATTATGGGGCCCCCGGGCAATAGAAGATTATGGAGCCCCCGGGCAATAGAAGATTATGGGGCCCCCGGGCAATAGAAGATTATGGGGCCCCCGGGCAATAGAAGATTATGGGGCCCCCGGGCAATAGAAGATTATGGAGCCCCCGGGCTTACAGATGACCAGCATGCCAGGAGGTCAAATCTCTGGATTTTCACATCAAAAGCATGTCGGTTTCGGACATTTCAGGGACAGATGTAAAAAAAAAAACACAGATTTTTACATACTGTCCCTGGTTTTACTGAGCCTGGCAACCCTGATGGGGCCCCCTAGTGGCATGGGGCCCTCGGGCAGTGCCCAGGGGGTCCGAATGGTCAGTCCGTCCCTGCCAGTCAGTAAGTGGTGCCCGAATGGTCAGTCCGTCCCTAGTCACTGATAAGGAACAGTAAGAGAAATGTCACAAGCTGTTCATTCAGCTCTAAAATTGTTCCATGAACGCCAGGCACCAAGCAGATAGAAAGGTGAGCAGTGTGTCTTCACCCGTCTCTAAAGCCCCATACACACTATTCCATTTTCTGCAGATTTACCAAAACCAAGTCATGCAAGGACCTGCCTGATTCCATACAAATTGAAACCGCTAAGGTTTGACCTCATATTATATGGTTTTGGTAAATCTGAAGACAAAAATCTGCAGAAAATCTAATAGTGTGTATGGGGCGTTAGACAGGTTTCCTTTGACCGCTTGCCCCCCGACGCACGCAGATATACGTCTGCAGAATGGCACGGGCAGGCAGAAGGATGTATATATACCTCCCTTTTAAGAAGCGGGTGTTGTGGACGCGCGCCGCGATCTCCATGAGCCCGACCCCGGGTCCCGCTTACCCGCAATCATCTCACGGAGTAAACACATCTCCCCATTCTGCCTAGTGACACTGTCAATGATCGTGTTCCCTGTCATTGGGAACAACGATCAGTGAAGTGTCACAGCAAGTCACGTCCCCTGACAGTAAGAATCACTCCCTAGGGAACTCCTTCACTGCCAGTGTAATTTTCACAGCGATCAGTGCATTTTTATAGCACTAATCGCTGTGAAAATAAACAATGGTCCCAAAAATGTGTCAAAGGTGTCCGAGATAATGTCGCAGTCATAATAAAAATCGCTTACCATTACTAGTAAAAAAAAAAAGATTAATAAAAATGCCATAAAACTATCCCCTATTTCGGGGATATGCAATTAGCGGACCTCCAGCTGTTGCAGAACTACAATTCCCATGAGGCATAGCAAGACTCTGACAGCCACAAGCATGACACCAGAGTCAGAAGCATGATGGGACTTATAGTTTTGCAACAGCTGGAGGTCCGCTAATTGCATATCCCTGCCCTATTTTGTAGACGCTATAACTTTTGCGCAAACCAATCGATAAACGCTTATTGCAATTTTTTTTACCAAAAATATGAAGAAAAATACGTATCGCCCTAAACTAAGAAAGAAAAACATTTTTTTTTATATATTTTTGGGGGGATATTTATTTTAGCAAAAAGTAAAAAAATAGATTTTTTTTCAAAATTGTCGCTCTAATTTTGTTTATAGCGCAAAAAAGAAAAACCACAGAGGTGATCAAATACCACCAAAAGAAAGCTCTTTTGCGCAAACCAATCGATAAATGCTTATTGCGATTTTTTTTACCAAAAATATGTAGAAAAATACGTATCGGCCTAAACTGAGGAAAAAAAATGTTTTTTATATATTTTTGGGGGATATATATATATATATATATATATATAATTTTGCATTTTTTTCAAAAATGTCACTCTATTTTTGTTTATAGCGCAAAAAATAAAAACCGCAGAGGTGATCAAATACCAGCAAAAGAAAGCTCTATTTGTGGGAAAAAAAGGACGCCAATTTTGTTTGGAAGCCACGTCGCACGACTGCGCAACTGTCAGTTAAAGCGACGCAGTGCCCAATCGCAAAAAGTGGCCCGATCATTTAGCAACAAAAAGGTTGGGGGCTTAAGTGGTTAACATCCAACAAATAAGTAACGCATTTCAAGTCACACATACAATCAGCCACCAGAAATGGTGATATTATCCATACTGCATATATAATAGATAGGACACACTGTGTAGACAGGTGAAGATATCCCATGCCCCCCTCCCCATCCCATCCATCCATCCATCCCCAACTCACAGGTTGCTACTGGCTGCTTGTTTCTGTCTCCGGGATGCAAAGTACTGAGTGAGAAGTGAGAAGGATGGGGAGATAAAAGTCTCTCTGTAGCTCTGCATGTGAATTGGGGGAGTTTCATCCCCCCCAGGCCCTGATCTTCCCATCTCCTTATTAGGGGAAGGTCTCACTGATCTGCAGACATTCTCGGGATACCTAAAGGATGCGGGAAAGGGGAAGTGTTTGTGACTCAGTGGGAAGGGGGGAAATCTCCCTCCAGCAAATCCTTTTATAGACTCAAGTCGGGGGCAAGAGATTTCATATAAACCCTTCACACTTTATGGGGGCTGCGGAGGATCTCAGTGACGCAATGCAGGAGACAGTTAACCATTTTGTTTCTCCCAAATGACTTTAATATTTGATATTTCCACGTATTCCCCAAAGATTGACATTTTATGTCGCAGATAGGATCTATTAAGCAAACTTTCTTCTTCCATTTAAACAGAGATGAGTATTTAGATGCCCTGAGCCCCTCTGGCAGTGACCATGTCAGGAAATACAAGCAGAATTCTCTCTAGTGCCAGGAACAGCCACAGACTATGAAATCTTTATTCTGGATGTTTTTGTCACTAGAAATGTACTTTTTTATTGCTCCCCTCCTTTTCACTTATTCAGTTTCTTCTTTTTTTTATTCTTATTTAAATTCAAGGTAAAGAGCAAAAGTCGGGGATGTTTAACCTGCCAAAGGATTTGTATTTCCGTCCCTCCAGTCCTAAAAATGACATTGCTCAGTCTGGCCGGGCAGGAGACCTGATTTTCCTCTGTTGCTGTTTAGGAACATTTACAAGTCTTTTCCCTCTCCCAGCCTGTGATTGGACAGTGAATGGAGTAGCTCATTTCTGTAATTCTGATCTTTCCTTCTTCCTACGTGTTTCGTGCAAATGCATGAGCACTGCAATAATTTGTACTGCTTCTCCCTCTTCCAGATTGAGCTCTGCTGTAAAGTTACTGCAAGTGAAATCCAGGTACTTACACTGCTACAGTATTGAGCACAGAGCTACATTATTGTTTGTATTATACATTTATTTGCCTGTGGTTCAGCTTTAAAGGGGTGTTCCAGTCATTTGTAATGTTTATTAAAAGTCAGCAGCTACAAAAAGTGTAGCTGCTGGCTTTTAATAAACATACACTCACCTGCTCCACGTTCCAGCGACGCGCCGGTGTATTGTCACAGTTTGCTGTCTATCCTAGAATGCTCCGGAAGTCACGTGACGGCCAACTGCGCATGCGCGATGCGTTCCAAACGCAAATGTGATGCGTTCCAATGCATTCACGACAGTGCACACCAGTGAAACCTCGGTCGGCATCCAGGCTCTTTCCTTAACATCCCCGTGGATTGGAGGATGTTAAAAAAAAGAGCCAGAAGGCCGAGCGAGCCGTCCGACTGGCCACTTTCCTCTAAATCCATGTCGCCCTGAATGCCGGGTTCGCTGGTGTGTACTGTCGAAAATCCATTGGAACGCATCGCACTTGCGTTTGGAACGTATCGCGCATGCGCAGTTGGCCGCTACGTCACTTTCGCAGCATTCTACGATAGGCAGCAAACTGACACTACACCGGCCGGGGCTCCGCTCCTCTCCCCCCCCCTCTCCAGCCGGCGTCTTCATTCCAAGTGTGGGCAACCAGCCGTGACCGCTTTCAGCTTCGCGGCGGGGCACCCACTGCGCATGCGCGAGTGGCGCTGCGCCATCTGATTGGACAGGCGATCGCCTGGGACCTGTCACGTGTCCCAGGCGATCGCCTACAGGGAGGGGCTGCCAAAAGGCGATATAACTATTCGCCTTAGCAGCCCCTCGGCGGAAGAAGGAAGTGGGACAGGAAGTCCCACTCCTCCTGAAGCTCCCACTCCCCCCCCAAAAAAATGACATGCCAAATGTGGCATGTAAGGGGGCGAGGAGTGGATTAAGCGGAAGTTCCACTTTTGGGTGGAACTCCGCTTTAAAGATGGCAAAGTGTAGGCATCATGTACACTAGCCTACATTTACCATTACTACAGGAAAACACAAAAGGTGGCAAAAAAATTAAAAAACGCAGCACGGTTTTGAGTTTTCTCATGGCAGGCGGTGAAAATGTTCCTAAAATGAATGCTATACTTCCACATTCAGAAGAGGGAGGTTAAAAAGCCCACCTAAAACATGGCAGCTCCTAAACTCTAAGGCTGCATTCACACCTGAGCGTTTTTTCGCCTGAAGCGCGACGCTCCAAAACGCTAGAGGGGAAAAAATACATTATTCCCTATGGAGATGGTTCACATCTCCACTCCAAAGCGCCTGACGCCGAACGCCTGAAGCTCAAACAAGTTCCGGACCCTTTTTTGTCGCGTGAATCGGGCGGTTTTGAGCATTTGTATTTCCCATAGAAAGTAATGGAAACGCTTGATTCAAGCGACTAGCGCGATAACGAGCGTTTGCTACGGGCGTTTTGTCGCTTTAATCAATAGAACATTTCACCCAGGCAGAAGATAAATAAAATCTACCAACATAGAAACAAGTGATGAAAAGAAGATAATTTATCCTATTGGCTAAAATAAAAAACGTGGAAGTACAAAAACGTCGGACGACGCTGTATGCAAATATGCATGAATACACGCGGAAAAATGCCCGAAAAAACTACCAAACAAGCTACGCTCAGGTGTGAATGCAGCCTTAAGCCTCGTACACACGGTCGGACTTCAAAGAAACTTTTCCGTGGATTTTTGTCCGAAGGGAGTTGGCCGGGCTCACCCATAGCATACACACGGCAGGACCTTTTCTGCAAACTTTTCCAACAATACGTGTTTTTTCTGCTCTTTACCGCCACCCTTTGGTCAACTTTTGCTATTGTTGGTTGATTTTAGCATTGGTTCTGGGCATGCGCATTTGTACTTCGGACAAAAGTCCGATCGATTTCTGTACACACGATAGAACTTTGCACCGTAGGACTTTTGTTGCCGAAAAGTTTGTCTGTTTGCAGAGCAAACTTTTGTCCGATGAAAACCGAAAAAGTTTGTCCGATGGAGCGTAGGATTTTTTTGAAAATTTGCTAATTTTGAAGTTTGTTGTCAAAAAGTCTGACCGTGTGTGCGGGGCTCAAGAGCCTAAATGTACATAGGCACATAGGGGGTTAGTTACGAAAGGCAAATCCACTTCGCACTGAAAGTGCACTTGGAAGTGCAGTCGCTGTAGATCCGAGGGGGACATGCAAGGAAACAAAAATTGCATTTTAGCTTGCACATGATTAGATGATAAAATCAGCAGAGCTTCCCCTCAGATATCCAGCAATTTACAGCAGGTGCACTTGTAGTGCAAAGTGGATTTGCCTTTCGTAAATCAGGTGAAAACGGACCGCCTGCCCAGTTTCATCTGATCTGCCAGACGAATAGAAAATAGGATCACCATTCTTCTGGATTTGGCGGACAGGATCAGATCAGAGATCAGCGGGTGTCAGCGGACATGTCCCTGCTGACATTCGCCACTCCATAGGGGTGAATGGAGGGTCCGCCTGAAAAACTGACGGGGGGACCCGATTGGACAGTCCGTGTGAAAGGAGTCTTAAGCCTCGTACACACAATCCGATTGTTGGCCAACCGTGTGCCTGGATCTTGTCTTGCATACCAACGGTACACAACTGTCGGCCAACAAACATGAACATAGTTTGATAGTTCCATACACAGAATTTCAGATCTTGAGCATCACCCTTTGAGCACCTTCTGCTAATTTTGTGAGCATCGATTCCGAGCATGCGTGTTTGTACTTTCAACTTTTTTGACACTTGTGTACCGACCATCAGAAAATCTGACAACCAACCGTTGTCTGACGAAAATTTACTAGCATGTCATTCAACATTTGTTGGCTGACAGTTGGACAACAATTGTCAAAAGGAGCGTTCCAACGGTCAGATTTTAGGACAACAGTCTGTCAACAGACAATCCCCTGCCAACAATCGGATCGTGTGTACAAGGCTTTAGGCTTTTTTTGCACAGGCTTTAAACTAGGGATGTCCCGATACCGATACTAGTATCGGTATCGATACCGAGCATTTCCCGAGTACTTGTACTCGGCTGAAATGCTCCGATGCTTCACCCGATACCTGGGCAGTCAGGTATTGGGTGGAGTTACAAGTCTTCTCTGTGCCGCTCTCCCCCGTGCTGTCTTGTCCCCCTCCGTGCCGCTCTCCCCCCGTGCTGTCTTCTCCCGCTCCGTGCTGCTCTCCCCCGTGCCGTCTTCTCCTGCTTCGTGCCGCTCTCCCCCGTGCTGTCTTCTCCCGCTCCGTGCCACTCTCCCCCGTGCTGTCTTCTCCCCCTCTGTGCCGCTCTCCCGCCGTGCTGTCTTGTCCCCCTCCGTGCCACTCCCCCCGTGCTGTCTTGTCCCCCTCCGTGCCGCTCTCCCCCCGTGCCGCTCTCCCCCTGTCAGGATGGAGAGCGGAGGTAGTTATTACGGACTCTGCCCATTTACATAACTGAGCATCGTAACCTGTGTTTACGATGCTTAGTTTATGAATGGAGAGAAGCTTCTCTCTATTCATTTCAGCGGAGGCTGCAGAGAATGGAACTGGGCAATCTGTGTCCTTTGTCCCTTTCTCTGTCTTAAAGGGGAGATGTCAGTGGTCTGTTAAGACCCCTGATATCTCACCAAAGCCCCCCCAACAGGGCTGATTAAAAAAAAAAGAAAAAAATTGCAATAAATAATTTAAAAAATAAAATGTAAATAATAATAATAATAAAAAAAAAAACACACTGACAATCCACTACCCCCCCTCTAAAAAAATAAAAAATCACTGTAAAAAAAAAAAATAGTAAAAAGAAAAATTGTGTCAAAAATAAAAAAAAACACCACTGTCACATGACATTCAAGAAAAAAGTATTGGTATTCGGTATCGGTGAGTATTTGAAAAAAAAATATCGGTACTTGTACTCGGTCTCAAAAAAGTGGTGTCGGGACAACTCTACTTTAAACCATTCTGAAAATCCCAGCAGCTGGGATTGATGCCTGAATGCGAGTACTGTTACCTGCGGTGATCGCGTCTGGACACACTTTGTGCAAATCCAGTTGCAATCTCCACAAGTAATCATTGGCTGCATAAATCGTATCGAATACACAGCTGTCCCTTATCTGCATGCAGCTGTCAATCCCAACTGCAGAAATCAGTAGACTCTTGCCATTGGGGTTGGCAGCATGGCTAAATGCCTGTGCAAATGGAGCTCAAGAGGTATGAGTGAATAAAATTGCATGAAGTACAACTCACAGGGTGAGTTTGTTCTTCCACAAGTTTCACAGATATTGATTGATCTGCCAACAGTGCGGCAATTGGCACCATTTTGGACGCACATGTACAATTGTTTTGAAAGAAGAATAATCCCATAATCCCTATTATACCCACAGATCCAGAACAGGGCTTGCCACCCACCCAGCAGCCAAGTGGAAAGCCTCTGCCATTTATTGTTTGGAGAGTAGTGTGTGGTAGGTGGGTATACACTGAATGCTTGTTGGAGAAAGAGAATAGCCAGAAAAAGGAACCTTTTATTACTGTTTATAGTTGAGAACTGGTTTTCTCAGGATACCACTGCTTTTCTAGTGATTGTGTGACAGTATATTTTCACATTTAAACTGTTCTGAAAAGCTATTTTTTTTGTAGGCAACATTAAGTGTTTATTCACAAAATACTATAACGGTTTCAGGCTGCGAATTGAATGTGGATATCTCTGCATCCAATTCACATGACAGGAGACTGACCAGCTCTTAGCCTAGGTTCACACACTTCTGAGATGCGATGTACTGCGAATTTGATCCATTTTTTTGTCCTGTGCGAGGTGTGAATTTGCCTTGCGTTTTGAGATGGACAAGTGTGAATTTACTGCAATTTTATGGCGAATTTCAGAGGCAGATAGTGAACAATTTGCAGAGATGTAAACTGTGCGCTGTGAGTTTCCTGCAAGTTCAATTGAAGACTATGAAGATAAAATTTGCACGGCGACATAGGAATTCACATCGCACCCCCTGTCAACATGCACAGGACCCTCCCTCCCTCGCACCAAATCTACAACGCATAGATGTGAACCAAAGCCATGGAATAGTATGCTTTTTACATGACCTGAGAATCTGTGTGTTCCTAAACGCATCAAACCCTCTGTAACTTCACATCAGTGTGAACCCAGCCTCAAGGCCTCCTGGTATATACGACGTGTATATCGCAGGTTGCCCAGCAAGCGCTATGCATGTTATTCATCTAGGCCAGGGGTGTCTAAACTTTTTTCAAAGAGGGCCAGATTTGATGAAGTGAACATGCTCGAGGGCTGACCATTTTGCCTGAAATTCTTTGAACCTTTAAAATTTGGTTTAAGTGTGTTAGTTCGAGCACCAATACACAGTCCAACAAGAATTTTCTTGCCTTTGTGGCTGTGTGTGGTGAAGAGATGAGCTTGGGTGTGTTATTCGTATATACCGTATTTATCGGCGTATAACACGCACCTTCGCTTTAGGAAGTTTCAGGCAAAAAAAAATTAAGAACTGTGAAGAAAAATAAGGGTCAGTGCCCATGAATGCAGCCTCACCATTGCCATGAATGCAGCCTCACCATTGCCATGAATGCAGCTTCACAATTGCCATGAATGCAGCCTCTGATCGATGTCCAACTGCAGCCTTCGGAAGGGACAGGGAGGGGGCGGGACGAGCGCCAACAGATTACATATAGGAGAATCTCCCGTTTACACAGTGGCCTCTTTAATACAAAGTCCCTCCTACGATAGACAGAACAGTCATCCAATGGCAGCCCAGGAGACGGGACTTCCTATTACAGATGCCACCAAGTAAACAGGAGATTTTCCTGTATGTAATCTGACAGAACTCATCCCGCCCCCTCCAAGGCAGCACCTTGGAGGGGGCCACAAAAGATATATATATCGAAATTACCAGGGGGGGCACATTAAAACAGAATTTGGGCTGCAATTGGCCCGCGGGCCGGACTTTGGACATACCTGGTCTAGGCGAATGACATGCACAGAAGGGCAGGGCAGTGCTTTTATTGTTACATTTTTTTTTTTTTAAATAAACCCCACTGTCCTATTCGAGTGGAGGGGGGGGGGGAGACTTCACAATGAGGGTGAAGGTCCACTTTAAAACCTGGTAGTCAAGGCCTCCTCCCTTTCCAACTCTATATTGTCATTTTCAGTTCTTTCTTCGGCCAAATGTTACGGCCCCTTCTAACCTAAACTATAGATTAAAAAAATTATATATATTCTCCTTGCTGTCCTACTACTCCTTGTTGTATTTTTTGATCTAAAAGTTTACTTCAAATTTTGTCACAAAAAGAAAGTCAGAAAAAAATACTCCTCCACCCAAAAGGTGTCCATCCCAGTTTTTTTTAAGTCGAACTCCAGGCAAAAATATTATATACCATATTTATCGGTGTATAACACGTACCCCAATTTTAGAAGGGAAGTTTAAGGAAAAGAAAATGACATTTTGAATAAAGAACGTTGAAGCAAAATTAGGGTCACAGCTCATCAATGCACCCTGCTCAGTGCCCATCTGCAGCCTATAAATTGACCAACAATGCAGCCTGTTTAGTGCCCATCTGCAGCCTATAAATTGACCAACAATGCAGCCTGTTTAGTGCCCATCTGCAGCCTATAAATTGACCAACAATGCAGCCTGTTCAGTGCCCATCTGCAGCCTCACCTTTCCCATCATTGCAGCCTAGCCAGTGTTGGATTATCCCTGCTGTTTCTGAGGGAAGAGGAGAAGCTAGCACACCGCTGAATTACACAGAGCCGCAATCTCCTGTGTACCCGTTGCTTCGTCACTCACAGCCACGCCTCCTGGCCCTGCTCATAGACAGAACAGTAGCCTAATGCAGGGCCAGGAGGTGTGGGCGTGCGTGACGGAGCACCGGGTACACAGGAGATCACGGCTCTGTAATTCAGCGGCGCTCTCTCCTTTTCCCTCAGAGACGACAGGGATCGGCGTATAAAACACACCCATGATTTTAAAGGGTAAAAAAAAAGTATGTGTTATACGCCGATAAATACGGTGTGTATGTGTAGCGCCTGTGTACTTTCAGTACAGGTGCTATGTTAAATTTAGAGGGGAATGAGAGAGTTATTTTGCTTTCATTCAATGTGATTTTTGTTAAATTAGGTTTCTGCCTGGCTGGACTGTTCTGTGGTTTCATTCTGTGTTCCAATGATACCGTTCCATCTTTGGATAGCAGGTGGCGCCAGAGGGGTCCAGGCGGAGGCGCTTTCCGTCAGCAGCCAATCAGGAGTACTTGGCGGATACCATTTTGTGGGATTCTTCGCACGTTCCTGGTTCCGGGTGCGGCACCCACCTTTAGGGAGTGCGCACAATCACGGGCCCCGGCGTTATGACCTACCAGGCCGGGGGCACGTGCTACGCGGAGTTCCTGACTCTGGGCCCTCATGGCCCGGAGCAACTGATGCTGCCAAGGGACCCCAGTGACTTACTGGGTTCCCATATTCTATGAGGAAGATCCCAAGCGAGTTATGCTGTTCGGTTTTGGAGTCGGTCTGAGGTGAGCCCGGAGGCAGGTGATCCAACAGGGCTTAGACGAACCATCGGGGATCTGGGTGGCCGGACACTGAGAAATTGTATGCTGCGATTTGTCAGTCGGTGACCCCAAACTGGAAAGTCTACCTGAGGGAGATTCAGGCAAATTATATTGATTGGGAGGATTCGCTCTACTATCCATGTTCCTGGTGTTGGGCCTGTGGCAGAGGTCTCATCACTAATCCAAAATTCTATTAGAGCCAAGTCGGTGGCAGAGACTTGTTCCTTCCCAAAAGTTCTAAGTGACACTCTGGCTGCCAGGTCGGTGTGAGAGGCCTGTTCAATTACACTTTACTCACTCCGGCTGGAGTGGCGACGAAGCAAGAGTTACCATTGAAAGCAGGATTGCTTTCGTCATCCATAGGCCTGAATCTGCAAGTTTACTCTTTCACCAACCTTTTTCTATCTACCTTGAATTGACTGTTGCCGTGTTGGGCGAGAAATAAAAGCACAGAAAACGTCACCCTGTTGTTTGGACATTCCATCATTGTATCTCATCATCATCCTTAGACACTTCACAGAGGTAACATAATCATGCCGTCCCAAATCTAACCAGCGGCTCCTCCGGGGGTAGCGATATATATATATATATATATATATATATATATATATATATAAAAATATATAATTTTTTTTTTGGTAATGGTTCTAGCAAAAAAAGGAGAGTGTATGTAATAAAACTCAGGCAAGGATCAGAAAATCTAAGCTACCCTAGGGGGTGATGTCCAGGAGCACTTTAAACTTCCATTTCAATGCGTTAGGCAAGTTACACAAGACACACAGGGAGACAAACCAGCAACATGGCCCCTATCCAAAATACCTCTTCATTTATATTACAGGTGACAATACCGGTTACAGCAGACCTAGGATGTTATCTCTGAAATGCATGAACTGGTGGTGTCACCTGTATAGTTACGTCATAAATTAGGGGCATTTTATACATTAAATGTGCATCTGCCTTTTGGGAGTTCTGGCTCAAACAGTCTTATGAAGCTGAAAATGGAAGATTTAAGATTACTAAATCCAAAATCTGGTTGGTGGGACTTTAAATGAGACTGTGGCTGTCCGGCACACAAGTCTCCAACCCTGATAGCGTGAACGGAGGGGGACTAATAGGGGCTAAAGGAAAAAAGGTTTGGGACTTTAAATGAAACAAAACACTAGGGGCAGAACGAATCAATCAATAAGATATAATAATTTTGTTTCATTTAAAGTCCCAAACCTTTTTTCCTTTAGCCCCCATTAGTCCCCCTCGGTTCACAGTCTTATGAAGCTGATTGAGAGACGGATAAAGTAGAAGAATTTTTATTAATAATGTATTATTATGCACAAGAAACACAGGATCTGGCACCGTAGACAACAGGCAGATGATGTCTCTCCTGCTTTCTCTCCTCTTCCATGGCCAGTTTTATCCAGCTGCAGGAAGAACCTTGTACGACATACAATCTACATTTCATCTATCCAGCATTATTTATAATATATCGGCTAACAACTACTATTCTAAGGTTTGTCCAGTTTGAGAATGTACACAAAGTTGCTGATGTGTATGGGTACAGTCCATGGTGCTCAAAAATAAAACTGTCCTTGTGATTCACGCAAGTGAATGTTTCTACTCTTGGAAGTGACAGCTATATTGGCACTTACACTGTACTGATATGATCAATTAAGCGGTTTGTGATTTTTCATCCAGAGGGTCTGTTTTTCTTTAATTCAAACCAAAGACCCCCTGATTGATCAATTTAGTGAGCACTTTCAACTTTGTCAAGCAGAATGATCATTATGGAAATTGATCTAAAAAATATCTGTATTTGTGCCAGAGAACAATCATAATACAGATCAATGAAACAATCATTAATAGATTGTTTCAATTTATAACCAGTAGATTGTAAAGTGCAAAACAATAATGTGTGTTTGTGTGTGGCATTATTCACAATTTAAAATAATGAATCATTTGTTTGCAAATGCAATCATTCATCCTAGATTGAGCACAAATCACTACGTGTCTCAAAGTGCTTTACTTTGTATCCTTATGCCGCGTACACACCATCACTTTATGTGATGAAAAAAAACTACACTTTCTGTGAAGTAAAAAGTGACGTTTTTGAAACTTCAATTTTCAAAGACGAAGTTGCCTACACACCATCGTTTTCTCACAATGATCTTGCAAAGTGAGGTTACGTTCACCACGTTTTTCCATTGAAGCGTGCTTCATAAGTAGCTTCTGGGCATGCGTGGATGAAAAAACGTCTTAGAAAACGACGTTTTTTGCTACACACGGTCAATTTCTGTGAAGTAAAAAGTGCACTTTTGAAAAACGACACATAAAATTGAAGCATGCTTCAATTTTTTTTGGTCGTTTTTTACAAGACATAAAACGACGTTTTCCCCCACACACGGTCAATTAAAGTGACGTTTTTAAAAACGTCATTTTTTTTCATCACATAAAGTGATGGTGTGTACGCGGCATTAGGATAGATTCCAGAAAAAATACCTGCAGATTTGGATGTTGGTCTGACTGTGCATTTATAATAGCCAAGCACAGTTCTTTGAGGGCTCAATGACACCAATGCGTTTTATCATTTGTCATTGTTTTTATTGATGCTCGTTCACATATTTGCTGCATGTTGACATACACTGGCCAAAAAAGGGTCATGTTCTCATGTCATATTTTGTTTATCCCTCAACAAGAATTGCAATCAGTTTGGATAGGAATGACAATACAAATCATCACAAACGCTTTTGATAATCGTGCTGCAGCACAAGTGTATGAAGTTTGAATCCAGCCTTATGCTTCGTACACACGATCGGTTTCCCCGGTGGTCAAAAGTCAGATGGGAAAACCAAGAAGAAAACCGAGAACCTGCTCGGTTGCTTTCCCCGTGTACACACGGTCGGTTTTCCCCGACAGGAAAACTGCCATGACAGCTTTGGTCGGAAAAACCGGCCGTGTGTATGTCCACTGCAGTGTTTCCCATTGGAAAACTGCAGAGCAAAAAAAAACGCAGATAATCGCAGCGGGAAAAAAAAAAAAAGAGAACAAGTTCTCATTTTTTTGCTCACAGTTTTCCTGGTGGGAAAACTGCTATGGAGCATACACACGGCCGTTTTTCCCGACCAAAAGCAAACATGGCAGTTTTCCCGTCGGGAAAACCGATCGTGTGTACGAGGCATTAGACTTAAAAGTGGAAACGTGTCGAAGAAACGGGTTTAGACTAAAAATACAGCAATTGTTTGTGTATGAATCCGCCAAGAAAAAATCGGAAGGAATGTACAAGACTTTTTTTTTTTTTTTTTTAACCAGTTTTATCAATTGCTAAAGGAACATCAGATCAACAGAGCCCAGTCTGACCAAGAATGATCATTTAAAGCTGAACTCTAGGCAGATGTAATAGAGACATAATAGTGTAGTTCTGTAAATCATTAATACATTACATGTATTCTAAAAATGCAAGAAATGTAAATAACTGACCTGGTATCAGCTTCTTGCATGCTCTTGTACAGGAGGACTAGAGCGTGGAAGCCGGAGGCCGGAGCCAATGGGTTATAGTGCTGACAAGAATCATGATGGGAAGAGAAAGCAGAGCGATAGAAAGTGATAGACAAGTTCATCACGGTGTTGCTTTTAATGAGCAATAGGCAACAGGATGGGGCGATTAACCTCATCAGGACCAGTATATATATATATATATATATATATTATAGTCGGTCCACTCCTCTATTGTTCCATTGGACATTCTGGTACATCAGTGGGAACTGAGCTCCTGTGCATGTGCCGTTATTGGACACAGAAAAAAGCTGAATGGGAGTGGCTCTGTACCACGTGACCAATCATGGCATCATAAAATGTAAGCACAGGTTGCAACTAGTGGCCATGTGTACTGGTCAGTGATCAGGAAGCACTAACACACCAACCAGCATGTGAGAGGAAAGAAAGCATCCTGACCACCAGCCATTGCCAGTACAGTAATGTGCCAACATTATTAAAATCCCCCTACTGTCATTCACCCCACTTGTGTATATGTCAGCTCAACCCTGTCTCTGATCTGACCTGTATATTAACCTCTCACCCACCTTATCCTGAACATCTGTACATTTACCCCTCTAAGTGTATGTAATCTCTACCACTTCCCCTATGTATGATTTGCAAATGTAAAGTACATAGGGCCAGATTCACGTAGAATCGCGGCGTAACATATCGTAGATACGTTACACCGCCGCAATTTTTCATCGCAAGTGCCTGATTCACCAAGCACTTGCGATGAAATCTACGCCCGCGGCCTCCGGCGCAAGGCGGGCCAATTCAAATGGGCGTGTGCCATTTAAATTAGGCGCGCTCCCGCGCCGGACCTACTGCGCATGCTCCGTTTCCTAACTCCCGCCGTGCTTTGCGCGGTGACGTCATTTTTTTAACCGCGACGCGCGTAGCGTACTTCCGTATTCCCGGACGGCTTACGCAAACGACGTTAAATTTTGAATTTCGACGCGGGAGCGACGGCCATACTTTAGACAGCAATACACTTGCTGACTAAAGTTAGGGCACCAAAAAAAACTACTAACTTTGCGATGGGAAACTAGACTAGCGGTGACGTAGCGAACGCGAAAAACCGTCGTGGATCCACCGTAACTTCTAATTTGCATACCCGACGCTGGTTTACGACACGAACTCCCCCAGCGGCGGCCGCGGTACTGCATCCTAAGATCCGACAGTGTAAAACAATTACACCTGTCGGATCTTATGGATATCTATGCGTAACTGATTCTATGAATCAGTCGCATAGATAGAAACAGAGATACGACGGCGTATCAGGAGAAACGCCGTCGTATCTCATTTGTGAATCTGGCCCATAGTGCCCCATTACCAAGTGTCATGTTTTACCTCCTTCAATACTGGCATGTTTCTTCATTGAACAAAAAAATAAATAACAAAAATCAGGTCACTGTGAGGTGTCTCATTTTATGCTTTTTCCTACTATCCTGGCATTTTTATTTGCTATGGATTAAAACAGAAAGTAAGGGAATCTTTTTTTTTTTTTCTCTCTATATAATAATAATAATAAAAAACAAAACAAAAAAAACCTGTGGTTATCAAATAAAAATAAAAAAAGCTCTGTCCCAAAAAAAATTATATAAAACTAAAATTTATATAGTGCTGGATGACCGAGGCATCACAACATTGGACAATATAAAACAGCCTGGAAATAATGAAAGGGGTGACTTGTGTCGGCTGGTTAAAGAACCAAATTAGGACCAAGAAAACAGTTGTGGGTTATCAGAGAATGAACTGAAAATATTTAAATATTTTTGGTGTGTTTTTTAATGTCCTTCATACAAAGTCTTTATCAGCATTTTTACCTCACGCACACAAGAAATATCAGAACATATTCCTGAGGTAAATGTTAGCAGCAAGTGCTGTGCTGTTTCAGTTCAGAGCTAGCTGGCCTTTCATTATTTGACATTTCCCAGGATGACAATGTAATTTAAGCTTGTCTGCACAATGTAACCAACATCCACGTCTGTGATGGTATCCATAATATACATTACACGGTGCAAGTTCCTCCCTCCATATTAAGAAGAAGAGATCCTCTTGTTTATACTTCTATCTAGAACTTGTCCTAGGGCAGTGCAATGCAAGTGCTTCTTTTTTGCAGGAGGGTAAAAAAAAAAAAAACCACATACGAGTTCAGACATTGTAAACAAATGTTAAAAAAATGTATTTTTTTAATTTAAATTTGAGTTCAATAGGTGGTATTATACACAATGCAATCAATATGCCACAATTCAATCCAGTAGTGCTATCCTTTGACACCAAGCTGTACCTGTTTTATACAGGCGGTAGCATCCTTGTTGCCCTTCCCCTGAACAACATTAATTGAGCAGGTCAAGGAGGAGAGGCATGAAAGACACAAGGAGGGAGCAGTGCCCCGCTGAATGTCAGCACACCAGCCAACTGGCATCACTTACTGAACAACTGAAATATAGGTTGTGGACGGAGCTCTCTTTTATATCCGACATATCTGTACTATATACCTTTGTATGTGTATACATATACAAATATATGAATATACAAAAGATCTTACTAAACCTTAAAATTTCAACTGTGCATAGGAGTTCACAAGTGATTTGGCTGGTTGTGTGCCCATTTGGAGAGGCATGCCTTCCAGCTAAAGCTGGCCCCACACCATAGATTTGGTCAGTTATGGAAGGGCAATTAGCCAATAACTTTGTACTGTAATGATCTACCTGACTGAACATAAATGTATTGTTTAGGCAGACCAGCCACCATATAGCTATGGTTCAGGATTGCTGATCCCACAAATCAAATCTAAGGAAACTGACTGGTGCAACTCTCTACTTAGAAGTAAGTAATGAAGGCATCAGTGTAGCTGCTTGTGGGTAGCATCAAAACCTGCTTGCGGATTCCTTTCTAGTGTGCAAAATCCTCCCAACCTACTAATCCAGCATCTCAAAATACCAGATACTTTCAGGTATGGGGCACTACTAGAACATAACCCCCATCTCCCACAATGCAGTGCCTTGTGCCTGTTCAGCCAATTTCTTGGGGGCATGGTTAGCAATATACAAATACTGACTTTGAAGAAGTCAGATGTGGAGTGTTGGGTCAACTGGGGTCTAGAATGATAGGAGCAGGCACTACGATCATCTATAAACTGCAGTTACTTTCAATACTTAGATCCAAGTAGAAAGCCACTTTAAGGCAGGCTTGATAATTAGGCAGTCATGATTGCAGCGCGGTGCCGTTTTGCTTCCACTTTCATTCTATTGGTTTGCACTTTATTTAAATTGACTGCTAGCTCACCATCTGCTTTAGCATTATTCAGACTAGTATCAATGCAGCAAACAACACATCAAATCAAGGAAGCTAGGCCCACGGTAAACTCAATTTGGCAACAGGAGAGCTGAAATGGCACCTTGTGGCCAATGTGGGGGCCATACAGTGCCGACAGGAATGGCCTGGAAGTCCTCTCATAAATAAAAGCAGCACAAGCTAGTGGCACATCTACACTCAGAGTTGCATTTCTCCTTCAGCCAAAAGCCTTCCTTTAAAAAAGTCTTCTCCTGGTCTGTGACACCCTGTGCGTTACTACATGGAGGCGACTGCTGAAACCCAGTGTTCTTCATGACTACTCTTGAAAGTCTTTCTGCGCACATCTCAGAACACATAAATTTTGTCTCTTTCCACTTCATCCAGATCATCATCCAGATACAGCAGAACCTGCGAACAGACATTGTAGTTGTCAAAATAAATATTTATAAAACAGTTTATTACAGACAAATACTATTATTGCAAAAAAACAATTTTCATACTAAATACTGTAACTAAAAATGTGGGGTTATAGTTATGTATATGACATTAAAGTGCAGCTGTGCCCAGACAACGGGCATTAAACTATTTACCGGCGTATAACACACACACACAGGCGTATAACACGCACCCCAACTTTAACCACTTTAGCTCCGGGCCTGTTTTTCAGAGTCGGTGTTTACGAGACTAAAACATTTTTTTTTGCTAGAAAATTACTTAAAACCCCCAAACATTATATATTTTTTTTCTAACACCCTAGAGAATAAAATGGCAGTCATTGCAATACTTTTTGTCACACCGTATTTGCGCAGCGGTCTTACAAGCGCACTTTTTTTGGAAAAAATACACTTTTTTAAATTAAAAAATAAGAAAACAATAAATTTGGCCCAATTTTTTTTATATATTGTGAAAGATAATGTTACGCCGAGTAAAATGATACCCAACATGTCACGCTTAAAAATTGCGCCCGCTCGTGGCATGGCGTCAAACTTTTACCCTTAAAAATCTCGATAGGCGACGTTTAAAAAATTCTACAGGTTGCATTTTTTGAGTTACAGAGTAGGCCTAAGGCTAAAATTATTGCTCTCGCGCTAACGATCGCGGCGATACCTCACTTGTGTGGTTTGAACACCGTTTTCAAATGCGGGCGCTACTCGCGTATACGTTCGCTTCTACGCGCGAGCTCGACGGGGCGCTTTAAAAACATTTTTTGGGGGTTTTCGTATTTATTTTACAATTTTTAACACTGAAATAAAAAAAATAAATAAATTATCACTTTTATTCCTATTACAAGGAATGTAAACATCCCTTGTAATAGAAAAAAGAATGACAGGTCCTCTTAAATATGAGATCTGGGGTCAAAAAGACCTCAGATCTCATAATTAGACTTAAATGCAAAAAAATAAATAAAAAATTTGAAACTGTCATTTTTTCAAATGACAAAAAAAAAAAAATGTTGCTTTAAGACGCTGGGCGGGACCGACGTTTTGACGTCACTTCCGCCCAGCAGAGCTATGGGGACGGGTGAAGGAGATTTTTCCTTCACTCGCAACCCCACACAGCTGCCGAATGGTCCCGATCTCCTCCGCCGCTACCGACGGCTACGGTAAGCGGCGAAGGGCGCGGGAGAGCGGTGGGAGGGGGGCCCTCTCCCACCACCGATAATGGCGATCTCGCGGCGAATACGCCGCGGAGACCACCGTTATCGCTGACAGGACCACCCACCGAAGAGATGAATATCTTGGTTGTGGCAGCAGCTGCTGCCGTTACCGAGATATCCATCTTCAAAGTGACGACGTATAACGACGGTGGGCGGTCGGCAAGCAGTTAAGAGGGACGTTTCCGGAAAAAAACCTTTCCACAGCCCCCTGCGTATAACACGCAGGCACAGTTTACCCTCTATTTTCAGGGTAAAAAAGTGAGTGTTATACGCCAATAAATACAGTACTTATATTTTAGCCCCCTGCACTGAGTGTTTAGCCTGTGAGTCCAATCCCAGCATTTCAATGCACTCAGGGAGGTACAGGTGCAGAATTCAGCTGAAATATGCTGTGGCTGGACAGGGCTGAACAATGTACTGAGTGGCACTTGTTTTTAACACTGTATGGGTTCAGGAATGTATGCCTGGAATGCAAGAAGCCTTTGCAGATAGCGGGGCTGGACATTGCACCTGTGCCAAAAGGGCCCATCAAGTAGTACATAGGCTTTAAATAAAAGCCATGCTGGACTTCCCTGGGTATTTTTAATGTGAAGTTATTCTTTCTCAAAAACCCTCAAAAAGATCCCAACAAAGACTCTAGGTTTCCAACAGCTTAAGATAGCCATACATGGATTGAAATTCGGCCGGTTCAGTATGGACTAGCAAATTTCCATGTAATCCATGGAAAATTTATATAAATGATGTAGAATTACATCTCACAACTTTTAGGTTAAGTTGATATATTTTTGGACACTGAACAATTGATACCTAGCGCTTAACATTTTTTTATTTTTTTTTATTCATATCTGCGTTTACATCACAGGGTTGTTTTGTTTAGCTGCAGGGGTATCACTATTTAGGTTTGTATTAATTGGTATTAATCTTTGGCACAGTGATTTTAGTTTTTGAAATCCATGTATGGGCAAGGCTGATTGTACACAAGTCAATCATCCAGCCTGTCTGGTTTTTCCTAAATGATCAGCTGGCTGCCAGCTATAGCCGGCAACACTGAAGGCTCCCTGCTGTCAAAATACAATACCACAGAGGGAGCAATTCCATCATCCACACATTTGATGTGGAATCTAGGCCATTTCTTTTGTTCAACCCACTGATTGAACATAAAAAAAGCATTATATATGTGCGGTCTTAGAAGCACAAAGATTTTGCTCTCCATATAAAAAGAAAGTAAGAAGATTGTATTGTGAGCTTAAATTTCGCCACAATGCTTGTAGATACAGAGATGCATGAGGACGGGGACACTAAACGATATCCTAATGGCCCAATATTTACATTTTTATGAAATTGCAGTATTTTTCTGCCTCCTGTAACATCCGCTGTGAGTTCTCAAACCTTTTTTCTTTTCGCTTCCATTTGCATGGAACAAGCAGCGAACACTCATTGCGGTCATGTGCACTTCTCCATGTACACTACAAATTGAATATGTACAGTATGTAAAAAAACAAGGCAAGAGAAACCGAACTACCAACTAAGCACAGTAGTTTATTAGCGCTCATCAAAACAAAGATTGGCCACGCAATCTCTAACGTCTGGTGCCCGGTTTCTGTCCTAACAATTTCCAGGTAGGTCACAGCAGCCCTTCTTTTTCTTGGCTAGAGGCCATCTACACAAGGAAGTGCTTTGACTGGGAAAAAGCTGCCACACTGTGTGCATCTTATCTTTGTTTTTATGAGAGCTAACAAAGTACTACACTTAGGCGGAGGTGCTGTTTCTCTTTCTTGGTCTTTTACATACAT
Source organism: Rana temporaria (assembly GCF_905171775.1). NCBI lineage: Eukaryota > Metazoa > Chordata > Amphibia > Anura > Ranidae > Rana > Rana temporaria. The sequence continues at coordinate 58,422,495 of NC_053498.1, forward strand.
TTGAATTTGCAAATGGGAGTCACCCCAACCCTGCCATCTGGAAAGAATCTGCTGATGGCAACTGTGTTCATCCTTTATATTCATGGAGGGATATGGAATTTGGGATAATGAACTTATAGGATTGCGTTACACTTAAAATGTCCCTTATTTCCAGACACATTTGTACACACTTTGGTTGAGTTTTGCGCCTTCTGGCGTTTTGATGAGATTTGCCCTGGGGAGTTGACCATTTGCACATTCATACCTCTACAAATCCCAAAGTTCATTTTAGGATTGAGCAAAAAAAGGTGACTATGTTCCTACATACAGTGGGACTATTGAGAAAGAATGTTCCTCTAAATGGGAAGTTGGATCACAGCACCAAAAAAAAAACGGAGAGCAATACAAGATACTTTTTTTAGTTTGGAAAACATACTTGAATATATTATTTTATATGTATATATGAACTGTCCTGCAAATACCAGTACCCAACGCTAAAAAACATGTATGCAGATTAGGAGCTCTGACTTTATCCTGACGTCCCTTATCTGTACACCTGTTGTCTAAATTTAAAAGCCAGCAGTATAGCTAAACACACCTGGGACCTAGGGCAAGATATGGGCTTCATTCTTGTACCCACTGCTCTAAAATTAACATTCCCAAACCTTATTTTTCCCCCATGCAGCTAATATGTTCATCCAATTACCTCCTTTAGGTTAACCCAGTGTTTCTCAATTCAAGTCCTCAAGGTACACCAACAGGTCATGTTTTCAGGATTTCCCTTGGATGAAACATCTGTGGTAATTACTACGCGACGCGTTGGTGCGCCTTGACTGGAATTGAGAAACACTGGGTTAACCCATAACTATCAAAACCCCTTCTTTGCATTTAAACCCTCCCCCCCACAACTCCTATAGTTCCCTCTATGTTGCCTGGCTTGACCTTGTTCAGATATAAATATGTTTACTAGGCTAGCTACTAATTGCAGTTGACTATTATGCAAGATAATAAAACTCACAAGGAAGGAACCGAACATAGCAATAGAGGAGAGGAAATGCCAGATGTCATGGTCATCGAAGAATCCAAGCAGTATGCACTCTCTGTTGTGCTCACGAGATTCAGCTGGGGTTTTCTGAACACAGAATAAACAGTTAATAAAAACTCAGCCCGGCAGAGAATATATTTAAAAGCAGAGATTTGTAGACTACCACTTGGCACATGAAACAAAGATGGTTGATGGCAGAAAAAAGACCAAGTGGTCTATCAAGTCTTCACCTTTTGCCTATTATAGCTACTTTTATGCCACCCTCAATTTACGCAGCACTTTACATATATACAGTGTTATGAATTCACATCAGTCCCTTACAATCTAAGCTCCCCAACTCACATTCACACACATACTAGGACAATTTTGACAGGAGCCAACTAACTTACCAGCATGTCTTTGTAGCGTGGGAGGGAATCGGAGTATCCAAAAGAAACCCACGCAGGCACAGAGAGAACATTCAAACTCCTGGCAGGTAGTTTCGTGGCTGAGATTCGAACTGGCGACCTTAGTGCTGCTAGGCGGCACCACTTAGCCACCAACCACTGTGCTAATAAATGTTATTTATCATAATAGTCTGAGTAAAGAGTTATCCTTGCCCCAAGTTAGCTTACATTCACATACTGTTAACTGAATCACTACCTCTGCTGGAGGTCTATTCCAAGTACCAGTTGCTTTTGCTGCAAAATAATACTTTAAGATTAGTTTAGATGTTTCCTCCTGCTAGTTTAAGATCATGTCCTTGAGTTCTTAATCTTAGCTTCCTATTGAAAATACTGCTGTCCTGAACCTTATGGACACCCTTTAAGTATTTCACGTTTCAATAATGTCTTCCCTCCAGACTGTACATATTAAGTTCCTGAATTCTCTTCTAATATATTTTATCCCCCAGACTTTTCACCATTTTTGTTGCTTGTCTTTGGCCTTCTTCTATATCATCAATATCTCTTTGTGTAAGTGAGGTATCCAGAACTGGACACAGTATTCTAAATAAAGTCTAATATAAAATCTAAAAAAAGAAGAATCTGGACCCTTTTCTTCTGCTGGTGATCCCTCTAGTAACACACTCCAGAATTTCCCCACTGCCAGGCCACACTGTTTTCCAATTTCTATAACATTTAAAATGAGCAATCTACAAAACTATTTTACACATTTTTTTTCTCGTTTGCTGCAGGTTACACTGGAAGAAAAACAAAGATTGGGGCACGATTGAAAGCAAGACACATCATTAAGGTCAAGCTTTTTAAAGGATACCTTTACCTTTTGTAACATGTTACATTACACCCATATTCAGGGTGTAACATGTTACAGATGTAGCTGCCTCTGCACTCTCCCCCCGACCCCTTGTTTTGACAACGAGCAGGGGATCTTATTCCCCCGCTCACAGTTACGATTTTTAAAAACGTTTTGCACCTGTCTGACCACGTCATTCATTCACAGAGTTCTGCGATTGTGAAAACTACAAGTACCAACAGTCTGTGTGGCTGTCAGTTTGCAGTTCTCAATGAACAATCAGGGTGCTGTTGAGTGCTTTAGGTAGTTCATTCAGTGTTCCTGTCAGTTTGTAACTGCCTGCATGTACGAGGTACGAGCAGACAGCTTACACAGACTGTCTGCAAGAGCCTTGCATAGCACCTGCAATCTGCTGCTCGTGGGTGCAATGCTCTGCAGGCTCATAGTAAAAAAAAAAAATAAGTGCACATTTTATTTACCTACAAAAAGATGAGCATTTATTATTATTTTTGCAAAGATGAACTTATCCTTTTTTTTGTAAAATACTTTTTATTGATTTTGACAATATACACAACAAAACAAAAAAAAAGAAAAAGGCAGTCGACCCAGCAAAACACTGGGCCGGTGAGAGGCCAACATGGCCTAATTACACAACCCGTAATTAAAAGAAAACAACCTAACCCTCCCCCCTCCCACCCTTTTGCTCAGCTCCCACTCTCCCTCCCATGAAACCACCGGAAAAATCGCCAGATGCCCCGCCTCCCACTCCTCCCCAGGATTCAAACACGTCACCCCACATCACCCGACCCTACCCATTATCTGAAGTGTTGGAAGTTATGAGGAGCCCCATCCGCCATCAGGCCTTATCCAACAGTCAGGTCAGAGTTATACCAAGCCTGCCATACCCTGTCAAATTTTTTTCCCCAACCCCTGGAAAGGTATGTCGCCTTATAATATGGCATAATTGAATTAACCAGGCCCTTCCAAAAGCGTAAATCAGGTGCCTCCGGCTTGCGCCATTTTAACAGAATGGCCTTCCGTCCATAGAACAAAAGGATGTTGAGCAGTGTCCGATGAGCCCTGGATGGCACCACATCCTCCACTAATCCCAGTAAACATATTTTAGTCCTCATCAGGATAGGAGTCAACAAAACTGTTGAAATACAAGAGGTGACATCCGACCAAAACTGCTTGATCCGAGGGCAACTCCAAAACACGTGTTCCGCCGCTGCAGGAGCAAAAGTGCATCTCCAGCATTCAGCAGGCACGATGGGTATATAGTCGCCAGCCTGGCTGGCATATAGTAGGTCCTATGCAGAAACTTAAAATGGATTAACCTGTCTCTGGCTGCCACCAGATGTTGGAACGGATGTGTCCACATTTCATCCCAGTCCTCCCCCTGAATATCAGGTACCTCAGCCACCCACCTGTCTCTGCACCTGGCAACCGCCCCTGGACTGGCGGCGAACAGCTTTTTATATGAAACCGAAAGAGTCTTGGGAAGATCTTCTGTGGAGAGTAAATCCTCCAAACTCGATGGAACTGACTCTATGGACATTAAATTTAAATTGAGATTTAAACGCATGCCGCAATTGAATATAGCGAAAAAACTGATTGTTTGGCAGATCGTGTCTAGCTTTAAGTTGGTAAAAAGTTAGCAACTCTCTATCCATCGTGACATCTTTAAGTGTCTTGATACCCCTTGTCGCCCAGCCCATAGGGTCTTCAAAAGAGTAGAAGTGCGACAGTTTAGGATTCATCCACAGTGGGGTGGATGGAGACAAACCCCTATAACTGGGGTTTGCTAGAGCAACCGCTGCCTCCCATGCCTTAATCGAGGCCCTCATAGAAACAGTAAGTGGAAGGTCCATCTTGACTCCCCTATGAATGGCCAGCCGCAGAGTTTCGTACGAACCCAAATGCGCCGCTTCCAACACCGTAGCCGAATCCCCCTCGTCCGACGTCAACCACCGATGAACGAAAACCAATTGTCCAGCCAAATAATATTTTCTCCAGTCTGGCAAAGCCAGCCCCCCCTGTCCCCAGGGTTCCTGTAAGATCTTCAATCCTATCCTGGGCTGCTTGGGAGCCCACAAGAAAGTGCTCGTGAGCCCATCAAGCTTCTTAAAAAAGGATTTGGGGATCCAGATGGGAGCATTCCTTAAAAAGTACAATATGACTGGGAGAATTTTCATTTTAAGCAAATTAATCCAACCTATAAGTGATAATGGAAGTTTCTGCCAGGCCTGTATCTTTTGTTTGAAGAAAAGCAGGAGCGGTGCCAGATTCAGGGGCATATAGTCCCCCACCCTCGCCGTAATCTTGACCCAGAGATACGTAAGCTGCTCAACCCACTGCAACGGCAAGGCGGGTCCGTGACGTCCCTGGCCCCGGCGTCCAGCGGCAAGATGGACGATTTGGTCCAATTCACTCTCAACCCGGAAAACTGCAAAAAAGTATTTAAAATGGACAGCGCTGCCTCTAGTGATTCCTTGGGATCTTGCAAAAATAACAACATGTCATCTGCATATAGTGCCAGACACTCATCTATGGACCCCACCCTGATCGCCTTCACCTCCCCAGCCGCTCTCAATGCAACTGCAATAGGCTCCATCATAAGCGCAAATAAAAAGGGCGACAGAGGACAGCCCTGCCGAGTACCCCTACCTATGTGGAAAAATTGAGAAGTGTGAGGTCCTATGCGGACCGCCGTTCTGGGGTTACTGTAGAGCATCAAGATCCACTGTCAAAAAGTTGGGCCAAAACCCATTTCCTCCAAGACTGCCTGCATGTATTGCCAGTCAATGGAGTCGAAAGCCTTCTCAATGTCTATGGACACCACTATCCTAGTGGGAGAGGCAAGATTTGGAATCTGCATGTGCGTGAACAGTCTTCTAAGATTGGTGTCGGTAGACTTACCCGGCATGAACCCCGTCTGGTCTATGTTCACCAGAGAAGGGATAACGCCTGCTAGTCTCCTGGCCAGAACCTTCATAAGGATTTTTAAGATGAACTTATCCTTTAAGTTTTGAATAGCACGTGACAGAGTTAAAGCAACTGTCAGGTGTTTATTTCTGTTTTTTTCGTCCTGAGAAACTCATCCTGTTTGTCATTTTGACAATTGTTGCTGGAAGTTAAAGGAAATCGAAAATTTTACAGCCATCTCCAAATAGGTGTATATGGGAAATCTTACAATCAGAACATGATTTCTGGTAAGCAACTGTCTAAGCAACTGGGGAGATTTTCTCACTTCCTGTTGTGTCCCGTTGGTCAGGAATTCAAGGTAAATCTCCCCAACAGGACACAGTGTTTTTAACTTTTCCCTAAATATAATATACCAAAGAGACAACAGAATAGTGGATTAAATATGCTCGAGTTCCAGTGTGGAGTACTGCTGTGGACATTGATAGTGTACATTATTTATTCCACAGGTCAAAATTAATTAAGAAAATGCCCCATTAGGGTGCATTTACACTTGCAAATGCACCCTGCCTGCGATTATATGCAAAACAAACAGCGGGGAGGGGGATTCGCTGGGAGAAAGCAATGGGAGGCTGCCGACTCCTGCATCTAATCATGCCCACGCACATTTAATCTCTTATGCTGTGATCATATACAAGAGATCAGCTCTGCATGCAGACTGTCTGCATCCAGGGCCAATCACTCACATGCGACTGCTGCATAAGGGATTACATGCAAGTCGGTGTAATTAGATGCAGGGGCCGACAGTCTTCCATTGCTTTCAATGGGGCTGCTTCTTGCAGCTAATCGTTCTCATGTATAATCGCAAGTGGGGTGCACTTGCATGTGTGAATGCACCCTTATGGCACCTGGATGGAGGTAACAATTGTAGGAAAGAAATACTTCTCAATCATCAGCTCCATAGAGTGGCCAAGCTCAACTTTTAAACAGCAAAAAATGTAACATACTGTAAATTCAGCTGCCTATATTACATCTCTGGATCAGCTGTGCATTTTCAAAAATCACAATAGACAGAATATATATTTAGAAACTAACGGCTTATATTGCTTTACATTTAACATATCAAGGCTAATAAATGGACTTTCCATTGAAGACTGGTGCATGCTTTTGCCAATACAGCATTGAAGAGTCGGGAAGAATTCAGCCACAGAGTGTGCATTGATGAATGTACCACACAGTGAAGGGATCTGGACACTTTTAATTAAGTACATTACATAGTCAAACTGTTGGGGGAGGGGAGAGGATTGAAAAATGTATTTCTAGTGCAGTTTATATAAATAAAAGTTTAAGAGCTGTAAAATACGCTCTGTGTATCAGGGAAGATTCACACTATGCGCAAAGTTGTTCAGTTTTTCTGTGTGGGTAGACACCGCAGCCTTGCATTTTTACAAAATGACATGGTGTTCATTTCTATACATGGCAGCTCATAGAAAGGCAGGTTCACACAAAACGGATGTGAAGCAGGTCAGAAAAATGCAGACATGTTTCAGTTTTCCGCAAAACTCTGCCCTGCAGTACGGAAGTGAGAATTGGCACAGAGAAAACCGTTGTTTTTCTCCTACAAAAAAAAACAAAAAAAAACGCAGCCCTATGGGTTGATGATTTTAATACATCTTCCCCCATTTGTTAATTCCAGACTGGAGCATCCTTTGTTTTTCTCACCTCTTTCTTATACGTTTTTTTTTTTTACCAGCTTGAGTGCCTGATCTATTCTATGCTTACCTGCCAAGTGCTGAGCCCCTGGAAGAAAAAGAACAGAGCGAATCCCCAAACCACAGATGTACACAGGATACAAAGCAGCGGGGCAGGAAGAATACGCTCCCCACTGCGTAGCTAATAAAGTTTAGGAAAAAAAAAATTATTATACATAGATTGCAGTAATCTCCTACTAAAATAAAAAAGGACACATGTAGGCAGTGATCAATCGTTATTGTTACACAGTTATGGCCCGTACACACGATCCGAATATCGTACGACTTTTTTTGCTTAATAGTCGCAAGTAGAAATTGAATAGGGTAATAAAGTCACGAAAATTCTCGTACGACAGAAAAAAAATTAAAATCGGAAGTGATGTCATGTGTTGTAATGTATTTGTATTGTATTTTCGGAAGACAACTGTACTGACTAAACGAAAATCGTATGATCTGGTATCGTACAAGGAAAATTTTCGTGCATGTCTGATCGTATAATATTGGATGATCTGTCGTGATCGGCTCTCTAAAGTAGTGTACACACGATCCGAAAATCGTACTAATTCTTCCTCGGATGACCGTTTTCGTCCAATATTCGGATCGTTTGTGTACAGGCCATTAGTCTGGTTAAAAAAAGATACAAGTCCACCCAGTTCAACCCAGTTTATTATAGACTTTTTCATTACTGTTCTGAGATCCTGCAAACAACTATTTTCTAATGCTGGCTACTTCTGTCCAGAAAGGTGCCTCTGCCTAGTAGATGAGGTCATTAGTCCTTTATAATCCTTTAAGATGCTAAACTTATTGCTGTATCGCCTGAGTCCAAATATAAGTTAGAGTTCTGAAAACAAAGATGGAATTTACATTGTTAGATCTTTTAATTTTTTTTTTACACTCTTTAGTGTCTGCAGTGCAAAGCCTGTTAATATTGCTGCAAACCACATATCTTTCATAGATTCATAGGCTTGATTAATTTGTCTTATGCAGGCAAGTAGATGGGATATAGACTGGTAGTCAGCTACAGAGGATTTCTTATTGAAATCAAAGTTGTAATATAAAGTTGACAGACAGCTCCATAGAAGGGAACTATGCATATTCTATGATTTTCTACACTTCGGGCCAAATCCACAGCCCCGCAGCGCAACGTAACTTAAGTGATTTAAGTTACACTGCCGCAAATTTCCTAAGTTAGGTATCGATCCACAACACGCAAGGCGTGCCGAATCTAATGGGGCGAGTCCCATTTAAATTAGGCGCGCTCCCGCGCCGGACGTACTGCGCATGCTCCGTCGGGTAACTTACCCGACGTGCATTGCGCTAACTGACGTCGCTCCGACGTCATTTGCTTAGACGGTAACGTAAATGGCGTCCAGCGCCATTCACGGACGTCTTACGCAAACGACGTAGAGTTTGAATTTTCGACGTGGGAACGACGGCCATACTTAATAGGGCTTAGTCAAATAGGACTCAGCCCTATTTTTACACGGCGTAACTCGACGTAAACGATGTAGCATTAGAGCGACAGGCCCGTCGGAGCGTTCGTGGATCGCCGTAAGTGTTCATTTGCATATTCTAGGCCGGCCGCAATGGCCTCGCCACCTAGCTGCCGGCCTAGAATTGCATCCTTAAGATCCGACAGTGTAATTCAATTACACATGTCGGATCTTCTGTCTATCTCTTGGAAACTGATTCTGTGGATCAGTTCCAAAGATAGAAACAGGGATACGACGGCGTATCAGTAGATACGCCAGCGTATCCCTTTTGTGGATTACCCCCTATGATCCCAAGTAGGTAACTTTCCAAAATATATTATGTACATAAATGTAAAGTTATTAGCTCAAGGAGAAGAGTGCACACACACCATCATACAAACCATATGAGCATTCCATTTCTTACCTTCATAATAATGTAGAAGGCAAAATATAGTAACAAGTTACAAATTCCAATGGCGAGAAGATATGAGGCAAAATCATTAGGACGTTCAATAAGGCCATATGCAGCCCTGCAGACAAAGCAAACACATATATTACCAGAAATAAGCACAGACAGAGAGTAAAGTGCTACAAAGACCCACAATACCCATGATGATGTAAAATAAGAAAATGTTTAACCACTTCAGCCCCAGACCATATTGCTGGTCAAAGACCAGGCCACTTTTTGCGATTCGGCACTGCGTCGCTTTAACTGACAATTGCGCGGTCGTGCGACGTGGCTCCCAAACAAAATTGGCGTCCTTTTTATCCCACAAATAGAGCTTTCTTTTGGTGGTATTTGATCACCTCTGCGGTTTTTATTTTTTGCACTATAAACAAAAATAGAGCGACAATTTTGAAAAAAAATAATATTTTTTACTTTTTGCTATAATAAATATCCCCCAAAAATATATATAAAAAAACATTTTTTTTCCTCAGTTTAGGCCGATACGTATTCTTCTACATATTTTTCGTTAAAAAAAATAAAAATCGCAATAAGCGTTTATTGATTGGTCTGCACAAAAAAGTTATAGCGTTTACAAAATAGGGCATAGTTTTTATGGCATTTTTATTAATATTTTTTTTTTTTACTAGTAATGGTGGCGATCAGTGATTTTTATTGGTACTGCAACATTATGGCGGACACTTCGGACACTTTTAACACATTTTTGGGACCATTGGCATTTTTATATCGATCAGTGCTATAAAAATGCATTGATTACTATAAAAATGCCACTGGCAGGGAAGGGGTTAACACTAGGGGGAGAGGAAGGGGTTAAGTATGTTCCATGTGGGTGTTCTAACTGTAGGGGGGTGGACTGACTTGGGGAAATGACTGATCGCTGTTCATACAATGTATAGACACAATCAGGCATTTCTCCCCCTGACAGGACCGGGAGCTGTGTGTTTACACACACAGCTCCCGGTTCTCACTCTGAAACGAGCGATCGCGGGTGATCACGCCCGCCGGCGTCAGGGGCGAGCAGGGGGGCGCGTGTGCCTCCGTCTGCGCATGCGCCCCTATTGGCTGCTCGGCGAGATGACGTAGATCTACGTAATCTTGCCCAGCAGAGCCGACCTGCCGCCGTAAAACTGCGGTGGCTGGTCGGCAAGGGGTTGTAAAGGTAAAAAAAAAAAAAAATCCTGAATAGCTTCCTTTACCTTAGTGCAGTCCTCATTCACTTACCTCATCCTTCCATTTTGCTTTTAAATGACTTTATTTTGTCTAAAAAATCCTCACTTCCTGTTCTTTTTCGGTAACTCCATACAGTAATGCAAGGCTTTCTCCCTGGTGTGGAGTGTTGTGCTCACCCCCGCCCTTGGACAACAGGAGAGTCAGGACGCCCACTAACACACAACTCCTTTCTTTATCTGCGACGTAGAGAGCGTCCTGACTCTCCTGTTGTCCAAGGGAGGGGGTGAGCATGATAGACTGTGCACTTTTGCACATGCAGTTGCACTCATTTTCCCCAGAGCTTCATAAATGTGATAAAGCTCTGCTGATTTCCATCATCCAATTATGTGCAAGCAAAAATGCTGTTTTTTTTATTTTCCTTGCATCCGATTGGGTATTCTTTACAAAGTGAAGCTGTACATTTGCCAAAGAAAATGTACTGGTCATTGGCCTAGTGTAAAATTGTATATATATTATTTTACATTTAAGAATGTAAAAAAGAAAATGTTTATGCAAGTTACGTTTACCACATGAATTGCACGGCAACCAGCATGAGGAACCATAAAAAAATAAAAATAAAAAAATCTAGTGGAAGTGAAGGCTGATCAAACAATTGTAATTCTACTTCTAAACCATGCTAAATATTTACTATTGTGTTTACTTACAAAGACCAGTTTATGATGTTTCCCATGACAAGTAGCACCATGCGGTCCTGAAAGAAGTGGGAAAAGTAGATCTTAATTACTCTGAGGGACAGAAGTGGAGATGGGAAGCATGTACAGGAGACATTAAATATTGTTTTCTGCATTGAAGCTGTGTAGAATGTATCTCATGGCTGCTATGGTTATTTGTGATCATTTTATCACCAGTCATTAGGTTCATATCCTTCAAGTGATTATAAAGGTTTTTTTTTTATTAAAATTACCTTACCTGCTCTTCAAGTTCCTCGCTGTAAATGTCTGTTCCTCCTTCCTGCGGGTGCCTCCTCAACAAGCTAGGTGCCAAGGGGGCACACATGGGGGAACAAATGCAGGCACGCATTTTGTCTGCGTCCATAGACACACACAGCGTGTTAGCCACGCCCCTGCTTCCTACTCATGTGAGATAGATTCCTGCTGCTCTGGTGAGACCAGGAAAAGAGGAGAGTGGTGTTGCAGCCCAGACAGCAATGGCTCAATGACTTAGTCAGGTAAGTGTTTAATGATGGGGGGTGGGTGGATTAGGTAGTGGGGAGTTTTTTTTACCTTAATGCAGATTACTCATTTAGATAAAAAAAACTGCTTAGCACGACTTCAAAGTTATCAGTTAATGTAAGTCAAACAAGATGATGTAAAGGAAAATGTACTTTAATTTATTGTTGATGTGTTCAATTATATTCTGCCCTGTACTGATGAAGCACAATTCACTTCTAGCCCACTTCTAAAAGGAGAGGAATGGTGGGTGGGTCTTCTTTTTGAAATTATAGAAGTTGAGCTCCTTGTGAGAAAGAGAAACTAGTTCCAAAGGAGGCACACAGAGGGCTTTCTGGCTGACAAAGACCATACCAAGCACCTTGTCGCATTCAGGTGTTTGCCGTAAGGTGCAAGTGCTGCAAAGTTTTCATAAAAAAATTGGGGCCCGGTGACAGGGTCTCTTTAAAAAGGTCAAACTATGTAGATGTGCCCACCGAAAACAATTAGAACATGACTCAGTGGGGCTGATTTACTAAAACTGGAGAAAGCAAAATCTGGTGCAGCCGCGCATGGTAGCCAATCAGCTTTTAATTGCAGCCTGTTTAATCAAAGGGTCACTAAAGGATTTTTTTTTTAGCTAAATAGCTTCCTTTACCTTACTGCAGTCCTGGTTTCATGTCCTCATTGCTCGTTTTTGCTTTGATGTTGCTGTAATTCCTCTCTGTTCTGGACACTTCCTGGCTGTCTGTTTCCTGATAACCACAGTACTGGGAGATTTCTCACTGTGGTGACTAATCAAGGAGGTGTGATTACTGTGTTTCTAAAACTCCTCAGCACCAATCCAGTTTCGTTTTGCAAAACCTTCACTGCCCTCTATTGGCTCTCTGACTCTGTACATCAGAGAACCAGGAAACAACAGCAAAAACGAAACTAAACTGCAGGTACATTATATGATTGGTTTTTATCTATTTTTAAAAAGGAATCAGTTAACTATTATGTCTTATACCCTGTAAACAGTCATTTCAGCAAAAAAAAATAAAAAATTCCTTTAGTGACCCTTTAAGCTTTGACCAAAAAAAAATGGACGCTGGTTGGTTTCTTTGCACAGCGGCACCAGATTTTACACTCAGTCTTGGTAAATCAACCCCTGTGTTACTACAGGGCAAAATAATAACCATCACCCCAGTAGGGAGCTATAGGGCTCCACTAGAATTACTCTTACTAAAAAGGCTCCATGTACACAGGACGCTTTTACAACTGCTCCTAAATTTGACAGATAACCCACGTTTAAAACATCCCTTTTGCCGCGTTTACATTTAGAAGCTTTTCAATAAAAAAATAGTTTTTTTCATGGCCAAAACCACCTATAAATGAGACGCTGCTCAACGCAGGTTACCGCGTTTAACTGCGTTTGGCGTCCGAAACGTGGAAATCTTCTGCATCTGAACCCATTTTCTGGCTTTCAAAGAAACGCTGTTAAACGCAACTGCCTAAACGGTAATAAACGAGACTGTGTACATGGTCCCATAGGATAACATTAAATGAGTTCAGGAGCAGTTGAAAAAAGCGTCCAACTGCCTCTGAACGTACGTTTAGCAGCGTCCCGTGTACATGGCGCCTTAGTTAACCCCAACATGACTGACAAGCATAGAAATAAAACCCGCACAATGGAAATGCATACCCAATCCTAGAAACATTGAAGCACTTACCACATACATTGGGGGGCTACATTGTCTGACACAATCTGTGTAGAGAACCTGAAGGATCCTGCGAATAATTCCAGAATCTGAACATAGAATTGATTAGAAAGGAGAGTTAAAGTCACAGGGTGATGTAAATCTGCTTACTTTCATCGGTCATGTAGTCTAATAATTACCTAGTCTCCAGCGACCCACATAATACAGCTGGGTGCTCAGAACCAGAGTAAACACTATATGGATCACAGAAAATACAATCCAGAAAATGGTATTTCCTTTCCCAAATACCTATACAAAAAAAAAAAAAGGAGACAACAAAAACTTAGACCCTTACAAGAGATCACTTGGCAGTAATTGCATTTAGATACATTTAACTGGAAGGCAAAAAAAGGGTATCTCTGTATAAGCTGAGGTTTACAAAATATGCAGAATTTGTGTACAAAAAAGGTGCCGCTAGGTTAAGCTGGCCACAGATTGGTAGAATTTAGAATGAAAACTCTTAGGAAAAGAATGCTCTAAAGCCTGGTATACACGATCGGATTTCCATCAGACAAAGTGTAGGACTTTTGTCTGAAGGGTGTTGGCCAGGAACCTGTCTTGCAAACAAACCCAAAACTACGTGGGTTTTTTTCAGCTTATTAGCGCCACCCTTTGGACAACTTCTGCTAATGTTGTGTTATGGTGAGCAGTGCTTTCAAGCATGCGTGTTTGTACTTTGGAGTATTGTGCAACGGACTTGTGTGCACACACTTGGAAAATCCAACACACAATTGTTGGCAGATAATTTTAAAGCATGCTATCCCACATATGTCTGTGGAAAATCCAACAACAATTGTCCGATGGAGCGTACAAACGGTCTGATTTTCCGACAACAGCCTGTCATCACACAATTGCCGTCCAATAATCTGATTGTGTGTACGAGGCTTAAGAAAATGTGTTTGTTTTTTCCAAATCATTAGTGGGTCATTTTCAACTGCATTGAGGAGAAAATTTAAAGAAACAGGATGGAAATGTTTCCTCTAACAAATGAATTTCTAACATGTATGTGGTTTTTATTCCGTAAAGTCCATTCATTCCAAAAGACTGTGTAATAAACATGATATTCAAACAGCAATATTTTATTTGAAGTTGTGGGAAATCACAAAAAACAGGGAAAAAATAAGAAAAAACCCTTGCAGTGTGGCCCCCCTCCAACAGTGCAAGGGTTAAACGTTGATTATCTCTCTAGGGCAGTGGTTCTCAACCCTCCAAATGCCGTGACCCCTTGATAACATTTTTCAAGTTGTGGGGACCCCTAATAGTAAACATTATGGTACATTTTAGTATGTACCACTCTTTGTTCTCCTTTCTTTCCCTTTTATATCTCTATCCTAATTTCTTCTCCCCCCCACCCCCTCACTATGTCTCTGACTTTGTGGTGTCTCGTAGCAGTGACACCTCTACCGAAATCAGGAGATGGGGTCTCCCTCAGCCCCTCCCACTTCACATTCCTCACCAGTCAGCTGACCGCTAGTCTCTGCCCCCCAGCCATGTTATGAACTGAATGGGCAACGGCAAAGAGGCAGAGTGGGCGGCCGTGGGCTCCAGGGACTGCCCTGCTGGGTGGCTGCAAAAGAGGTGCAGGCTTCAGGAACAGCCCAGGACCCCTGGTGACCCCTGGCAAATCATCATTTGACCGCCAGGTTGAGAACCACTGGTCTAGGGAGAGCAGAGAAAGCAACTATAATTACCCTTTTCCTTTGTTCGCCTCTCATCAATGCTCTGGTTTGTGGGCAGGCCCTGAGGGTTGCAGGTCCTGCATTGTAAGGGATGGTGCTGGAGTATCTGTGGCCAACAGAGTGGCAAAAAGACGTGGCTTCAGATTGAAGCTGGGAGGAATAAGGTAAGTATAGTTGCTTTTGTGTGCTCCCTAGACAAAATGAACATTAAACACTTATTGTGGGGGAATCCCATTATAAGGGTCTTTTTTTTGTATTTTTTTTTTTTTAGTTCAGCTTTAAAGCAGAAATTTAACCCCCCCCCCCCCCCCCTCACGAAGCCAAATCCATAACTCTGACAACTGTGTCCTGAATAGATTCTCCCACTTGAAGAAGACATCCCCTATAGTCCAGTTTGGTGACAACTTTAACATTTTGGGGTGCCCTTCAAATTTTGTCCCTGGGGCAGAGGCAAATATAAATAGCAATTTAGGGAGTCTCCATTTGTTACATGTAATGTGCAAAAGGTGGAATATTATATATATATACACACACACACACACACACACACACACTTCATTTTCTATGGAATCTAAAAGATGAAACACAAAAAATTTAGCAAAATCAAGAAAGTACCGGTAATTCAAATATTTGCATTCACCAAGGGGGTTAATTAGAAACACAGTTTTGTTCCTTTAACTGACATAAGAAGTTACCCCTATGAGCCAGAGTCTTTACAGGGTAGAAAAATAATATTACTACATTGTACATCTTGGGGCAGATCCACAAAAGCATTATCTATTGATACGCCGGCGTAATTTTAAATTTCCCGGGCCGTATCTTTGTTTTGTATCCTCAAAACAAGATACAACGGCATCTCGGCTCGATCCGACAGGCGTACGTCTTAGTACGCCGTCGGATCCAAGCTGCAATTTTTCGGTGGCCGCTAGGTGGCGTTTCCGTCGAATTCCGCGATGAGTATGCAAATTAGCTACTTACGGCGATGAACGAACGGCGTTTTTTTTTTACGCCGTTTGCGTTTGGCTTTTTCCGGCGTATAGTTAAAGCTGCTATTCTGAGGCGTACTCAATGTTAAATATGGCCGTCGTTCCCGCGTACAATTTTGATTTTTTTACGACGTTTCCGTAAGTCGTTTGCGAATAGGAATTTGCGTAGAATGACGTCACCGTCGTAAGCATTGGCTGGTTCCGGTTTAATTTCGAGCATGCGCACTGGGATACCCCCACGGTCGGCGCATGCGCAGTTAAAAAAAAAACGTTGTTTACGTCGGGTCACAACGTATTTACATAAAACAAGCCCCCATCACAGATATTTGATATTTGATATTACGCCGCCAAAGATACACTACGCCGCCGTAACTTTCGGCGCGCATTCTTTGTGGATTTGAAAAAAATAAAAAAGTTACGGCGGTGTAGTGTATCTTAGATACACTGCGCCCGGCGTAGAGAAGCGCCGATCTACGTGGATCTGGCCCTTTGTGTGCTGTTCTGCTAGTATCAGTTTACATAGCAGCAGAATGATCTGATCCTGCAATAGCAAACAAAATGCCAGCTGATATTTGCCGGTAAACCCAACCACTGAGCATAAGAACAAGGGCATACTGCGCAAACACCTAAAGTTCTAGACTAGGTTATACCAGAAAACACAAGGGACTATCATTAAAATGACAACAGAGTCCATTTAAAACAAATAAAAACATGATTGCGATTAGTTTAAGTTAGAAAATGTTATCTTTTAACGTTTTAAAACATTGTTTTAGGAAAATGAGACCATTCCATGTACATACCACACCAAGGACGGAGAAGAAAATGACAATGGCTAGGCAAGCATATGCACTATATGCACTGGCATTAATATCAGGATGCCTTTTCTGATACAACTTCAACATGCAGAGACCAGCAATCATATACATGAAGGAAGTATCTACAAAAGAAAGAAAAATTGTAAGAATTAGGCAACAAAACGACCTGAAAGGTCTTGGTGGGAAGACAAAAAAGGCCTGCATA
The DNA here is from genome assembly GCF_905171775.1 of Rana temporaria. Taxonomy (NCBI): domain Eukaryota; kingdom Metazoa; phylum Chordata; class Amphibia; order Anura; family Ranidae; genus Rana; species Rana temporaria. The sequence goes on from NC_053498.1 coordinate 58,439,165, forward strand.
TAGGAGATGAATGAGTAAAGACAAACCGAACTGGAAGTTGGTATAGTTGGGGCACACATGATAGCATGCACTGAGCAGTCCTTCCATCATCAGAGCAGTGCCCATGGCATAGAAAAGACCAAAGTGTTTGGGAATCCCACATTCCTGTGCACAAAAAAAAAAAAATACACAATGAGAACGCACTATAGAAATAGATAAAGTTCAGGTGAAATTACTAGATCTGGTCCTTTAAAGCAGAGCTTCAGGCTCCTTCAGAAAAAAATTAAAGTCAGCAGCTACAAATACTGTAGCTGCTGATTTTTAATATTAGGAAACTTACCTGTCCACAAATCCAGCGGTGTCCTCACCCAAGCTGATTTTCCAATCGTCTCTTGGGGTGCCGCCGCCAATATGTCAGCCAAGGGAAACCAGCAGTGAAGCCTTGTAGCTGCACAACCGGTTCCCTACTGCGAATGCGCGCTGCACTTTGTGAATGGCCCAGTGGCGGGGGAAAGGAGGAGGTGGGCAGAACTTCCAGCCGAGTTTGTCACAGCAAACTCAGGAGGCAAACAAGCAGAGCTTCCCCTGAGGTGGAAGCTCTGCTCCGCTTTAAAAGTACAACTTTGAGAACAATTAGAAATATTCAGCATTTCTGCATATATAATAAAGGTTCATTTTGTTATGAAACCACATACACAACAATTGTTGACATACCGATAACGAACACTTCAAACTAATGATTCCTATCCAGAAGTATAACCTCTGAATGTTCCCCTAATCAGACAAGAGCATACCTCAGGGCAAACCTAAAACATGGTCGCGATGGGTTACTTGGGACATAAATGCAGAAAAACAGTAAAAAGTGAACAACTACCCCGGTAACAACTGTCAAAGGAGGGATATCATCTTGTTTTGGGAATGTATCCTCTCACTTTCCTTGTGGCAGAAAGAGAAGAAATTGTCTGGGTACAGCCAGCAACATACCGTATAAAAGTAATTTTCAGTCTAAAACCCCTTTCACCGATCGGGTCCATCTGTCAGTTTTTCAGACGTGACCCATCCATGGTCTTCTATGGAGCAGTGGATGTAAATGGACAAATGTCCGTTTACACCCACCAACATCCGATCTGATAAAACACAGACGGATGGGGGATCTGTTCACCATCTGTCTGGAGGATCCGAAGGACAGTCAAAGCGGACAGGGGGGTCCGTTTATATCCGACTGCCCATAGACAAAAGCAGGCTGTGCCCATGTCTACTCTGCATCAGTGGAGCGGACATGAACCTGTCATGCAAGAGGTAAATTGGGTATCTGGCACTCTAGGATGTAATGCCCTTAAATTAAGATAATGTACATTTGGTTGAACAGTCAAAAAGGTGAAAAAGTTGAACCAAGGAAAAATGGGTGGTTTAAAAAGAAGCAGCCATCCTCAGAGTGTGTCCACCAACTCTGTAAAGCAGGTAAAAGCAACGGGGGAGGAGGGGGTGTCACCACTAAGTGCTGGTGATGTCATTTCCGCTTCCATGGTTCAAGCTGGTCAGCGTGGAGCTGACCACTTCCTGGTTCCTCTGAAGCACAGCCATTCAGCATGACAACAACCAGACTCTTCAGAAATCCAGGTCGTGTGTAGCCTGTGGGACGCATCAGAACTGCCAGGACTGCCCATTTATGACGAGCATGACTTCCACTTATATCTTGTAAGTGTTTTTAATCATGTGCAATCAATTTTTCCATTTTAATACTACACTTAGAGTGGCAACAACCCCCCCCCCCCATCCCCGTTTCATGAACCTGTTATGCGCCTGCTCAGGGGGATCAGCTGGCAAATTCCCTGCTGAGCAGGCGGTTCCACCTGTGTAAAAGAGCCCTAAAACTAGAGAAAAATACATTTTGGCTGACGTTACACTTTAAATGCTTAAAAAACGGAACATGTCAAAACTATGTACTTCATTTCATTTGTTACAATAAACAACTTACCTCCAGATGTCCCCTGGTGTACATGCGGTTGCGGTTATAACTTAACTCCCTCTGCAGCACAATGATTAGGAAAAGCAACCCCAGCATGATGTACCCTAGGTTGCTTAAGATGTTGTTAAACGCACTAAAAATAAAAGAATAACAATCAGCATAAGCAAAAACATTCTGGCATGAACTACCGAACAAAACCTTCACTGATTTTGAATTGATGGTAAAGCAATAAAGTTATTTGTACATTTGGTATCTGCATGAAATTGCCCATCTTTTAAGCCCCCTGGCGGTATCCCCGAGCGTGCCTCGGGGTTGATTTTTTCTGCTATAATCGGTATCCCCGAGTTACGCTCGGGGTAGATATGCAGAGCCTGCAGCGTGCGCTGGCTTACCTTGTCCTGGATCCAGCGATGTCACCGCACTGTGTGAGCGAGCGGGACCTCGCTCGATTCACACAGCGTCCTCCTGTGCCGCCGATCTCCGTTCCCTGCGACGTTACGACGCACGGGAGCGGAGATCGGCGCCAAATTCAAAAAGGTAAACAAACACTATACATACAGTATACTGTAATCTTATAGATTACAGTACTGTATGTAAAAAAAACACACCCCCCTTGTCCCTAGTGGTCTGCCCAGTGTCCTACATGTCATTTTACATAATAAAAACTGTTCTTTCTGCCTGCAAACTGTAGATTGTCCATAGCAACCAAAAGTGTCCCTTTATGTCAAAAATGGTTTTAGATCAGCTAAAAAACAGCGATAATAAATTATAATCACTTGCAGAATTGTGCGATAGCCATTTGTAGGGAAATTCATCATAAAAAAAAAAAAAAATAATGACAGCGACAATTTTGCAACTGAGAAAATTTCAGTGATTTTGAGTTGATTACATTATTGAATAATTTTTATTAGAATTATATTATTATTTGTTATAATTATTTATTATATTATAATTTATAATTTTGTTTTAAAAAAAAAATGTCATACCCGGGATGCCTATTAGATTCTTGTTTGGTCAGATTTAAGTGAGTTATTCCTAAAAATCACAGGCCTACAGTATAAAACGCCAAATTTCCTTGCAAATAATTGTACCGCTTTTGGTACGTAATTCCGTAATCATACCGCCAGGGAGGTTCAAACTCATGCCAATTAAGAGAACAATGCTGAATTCTGGATAGATATTAGAAAACACCACTTGGTACAATGATGTACAGTATGCATTTAAAGCAAAATGTCATTTCAAATACAGTTTAGGCGCCCAGACAGGTCTTTATACTTGCTTATTGCAAAGTTCAGTAGAGAAGATCTCAGATTTGGAGAAGTGTGGCCTTGATCGATTTCTCAACTGCAGTGGAAGTGAGGCCACCGTCATGGCTGTGCTGTCATGTGCAGAAGTGTGATTCAAAAGGCTGATCAAAACTACACATCTTTTGATGGGGAAGAGACACACTCTCAGATCTCCCTAAAATCAACAGGGGGTATGAGCTTTATCCATTGCAGAGCTATCGTCAGCATGGGGTGTACTGGATCTCTGCACAGAGAGACCACTGCTTCCACACAGAGCAAATACAATTGCTCACAGCATGAAAGAAAAAATTAGAAAGCTCAGAAAGTGAGGAACTAACTTAACTGTCTCAAAAATATACATATCAAATATTACCACACAGTATTTTTGCTGTTCTTAGGGTATAAAATCATAAAAATTATAAATAAAAACATGACACAGTCCTATTAAAAAATTGCATAATCCATGATGAGCTGGGGTGTGTTTGGACTGGCATCTGACCCACATGTGTGAGCCTGCCAGGAAGCAGTCACCTGTATGGGCCCAATCATCTGGGCCTGGGCATTACCCACCTGTAACTGCACGTAGACAAGGGTATACGTGGTCTAGATTTGTTTTGGTATTATATGGCAGGGCTTAAAAAAAATAAAAATACAATGGATGCATCTTCATACATACACATCAGTGTGTGTGTGTGGGTATGTATGTATGTATGTATGTATGTATGTATGTATGTATATATATATATATATATATATATATATATATATATATATATATATATATATATATATATATATATATATATATATATATATATATTTTCTTTATTTGGCCCTGAACACAGTTCACTGAAAATTTGAAGTTTCACTTTTCTTCCTCTGGCAATAATGAAAACATTATTTTAGGGGGGGGGGGGGGTACCCACTTCTCCCATTATTGCTGGAATAGCCTGGATGATCCCAGCAGATGTTCGCCTTCCTCCTTCCCTGCCTGCAATCACCTGGGACACACAGGTCCCAGGAAGTTACAAAACTAGAGAGCATGGTGTGGCTCGTATATGTGCAGTGGGGGGCTAGCTGTGAAGCCACAGGGAGTCACAGTCATCTTCCCCCTGTCAACATAGCGGTGCCAGGGGCCTGAAGAACAGCGAAGAACCGGCTCGGGTGGAGACAGCACCAGATCCCTGGACTTGTAAGCGTCTCTTTATTAAAAGTCAGCAGGTGCAGTATTTGTAGCTGCTGACTTAATTTTTTTCCAAAGTGACTGAGCCTCTTTAAACAATCCAAAATCTGACATTGCTGTAAACCTACACAAATTTACACATTCACAAATGTGGATAAATGGAGCTTCTGAAAGGAACCAGAAATATTTCAGACGGCCTAATCTTCGTCAAGCAGGTCACAAAGGAGTAATTTTAGGAATGGGCAGATACAAGGTCAGATACAGCTTCCAGTGATACATACCTAAGAGATCCAAGGGGATGAGCACACCTGAAATTATAATAGCAAATGTCTTGATTCCCAGTTACATTCACCACCTGCAAAAATAATGCAACCCAGTCTTAATGAATGCAACAATTTATGTATTTTCTGACAAAATCAAAGTGCATTTTTTCAATGCTCTCACCGTTTGGTACGTTATAACAAGCTGTATGACAGGTAGGGCGTAAAACACCGCTATTGTGGAGATATTCCTATACGGAGAAAAAAAAAAAGGTTGAGAAAGCAGGAAAACAAACTAAAGTCATAGAAAACAATACAGGGAGAGAAATTGATATACATAGTGCCTCGGGTCGGTTTAAGACACTTTATTGTATACCCCTGTCAGCACAGGGTATGTACTACATACATGCTAAATGAAGGCTACATACAGTATGTTTACCTTTCCAGCGGCTCATAAAAAGCCACCACTTCTCTGCTCACCCAGATGCTGAACATCCAGGTGTGCAAATTCCTGCTCCCCCCGCCAAATGCTCTGTATTTATTTATCCACCGGCTATTAGACACTACAGTGCACGACAGGAAGGACCACAGTGAGCGATTGGTGCAGCAGGTATTTGACTAATCCGACCAGTCAAAAACTTGTAGAGAGCTGTGAGCAGCAAAGCGGTGTCTTTTCAAGAAACAGGCTGCCAGAAAGGTAAGTGTATGCAAGAATACAGGCAAACCACAATCTTCATCAGCACACCCTGGTATTGTCATAGTCAACCTGTCCTTTATAAAGCAAAAGACTCTGGGGTTCACATATATGTTAAAAATCAGCATTTAGAACACACAAACATTTTCTAAAAGCAGAGGCCCTGGGGAATAACATGGTGGCTATTGCAATTTTTACATTGCACAATATTTGTAAATCCACTTTGTAAAGCAAATTTTCAGGGGGGGCTCTGCAGCCTGGATCACTGGCTTTTCAAAAACAATAACAGGATTGTGGCTGCAACTGCCGTGATCCACTGCCAAAGCCCCCAGAAACTCCTTGGCAACTTTTACTATTCTGAGAAAGTTAAATACCAATCAACACTTGTATCATGCACTGCATCATGGGAAGCAGGAGGGAGTGTCACATGTTCCCACATACCCAGGAGGTCCCAACAGTAGCATCCAAAGGTACGTGTTCTGAGTCAGCAAAGGCTGTATTACAGTGCAGAGTTTACATATAGGTCCACCATACAAAAATCTCATTACTCATAAGGTTTTCTCCTTTTGGGGAGTGCCATTGGCTTATATTCCTCATGAAATCTTTGTGAAACATAAGAGAGAGAACTTAATAAATGTGTCTGCATAGTTTTTTTCTTTGTCTTCCTGAAAAGTTCAACTAATATATCTGTTTATCCTGCCAGTGAACTCCACTTAACACAGTTTACTTGATGGGGTGGCAGTGTGCTTCACTGCTACTGACTTTAGAGCGGAGTTGCCACTCTCATGTAGACTACAGTGGGATTAAGAAAAAAAAAATGGAGGCTTGGATATCAACATTGTCACTGTTGATTCACAAGCCTGTAGCTTGTCAATCAGCACCTGGCCACACCTTTGCCGGCCCACAATTTCCTCAATTAATAAACACTGCTTCTGTTGCCGAAACCCTCCCACCAGTGGCGGCCCGTTCATTAGGGGCACACGGGCGTCACCCCCCCCCCCCCCATCCATGCATCCATCCCCTTGATTTACATACAGGGCATCGGACTATGGGGGGGGGGGTTTAAACACGCGATTAGAGTCAGAGGCTCTAATAGGCTTAAAAAGAAAAGGGGTGGACTCAGGGCGCAATTCCCCCGATCCCACCCAGTTGTGTGACAATAGCAAATGAATATTCCCTATTTCGCACCAAATCTCTTCCCCGCCAATCAGGAAATGGGTTGTGAGACCCGTTTCCTGATTGGCCAAAACGTCAGGTGATCCTATTGGATGCCTAGTGCCTAGGAGGAGAGGGGAGATGCACAGCGGAAGGCACCGTCCTGGAGAGAAGGACACCGGCCTCCCACTGAGGATGCAGTGTCTGGGAGGGAGGCGTAGGCGAGTCACAAATGACGGAGGATTTTGCTCAATAAGGGAAAGTAAGGGAAGTTTTGTTTACTTTGGGAGTCTTGTGAATCATATAGTAACTGGAATAGGAACTTAATCAGACTCTCGGAGAAGCCCATGGATGCACTGCACAGGAAAAAAAAATGCAGATGAAGGCAAGGCTTAGCTTATAATATGTTACAGAAATATTGGTATTTCTCACCAGAAATATATTTGGTACTTTTTCCGCATCACGCGTTTATCTTTTCTTGCAAGGTCAGAAACACAAAGAAACTTCTAAAAGAAATAAAATAAAAAATACAATCATCATACGTTTAGCACATTTAGAATTTTTACACTTTTAAATAAAATAACAAATATAAATGATGTAATAAAGTTTACATACACTTTAAAGTAATAATGCATACTGTAGGATGACAGTATTGTATAGTATCTTAACAAACTTCTATGTATTCACTTTTGTTCTGTTAAACATACAAATGAAAACACTGTAATATCCCTTTGAAAAAAGTGCAAAAAAACTAAAACTGTTGGTCCTGCCAAAACGCCTGTGCTGACTTATGTACTAGTGTTAGTAAAGCAGTAGTAAACGTAATTTTTGTTTTTATTTGGGCCCCTAAAGCTTTGTTATATTGTGCTAGTATGCACTGCATCCTAGTAAATGATGTCAGACTTCAAACAAATGGCCAGTGCCCCACCTATAACTGGTCTATACAGCCAGGAGCACTGGAAGGGCAAAGCATATCAAACAAAAACCAGAAAAATTTCCAAGCTCAACTTAGCAACCAGCCGATTGGACCTTTCTAACAGTAAGCAAAAAAAACAGGGGTTTAGTCTGCACACATTATGTCAGACTTACTTGTCAAAGAGAGCTCTCCAGCACTGCACTGTCAGTACCGGGACCCCTTACATCTTCACCCCTTCACAGTAGTCACATCGCCATGGCACACAACGGGTGCAGTAATGTACTCTGAGCTGCACATGTACGGTAATGTACACTGAGCCGTTGACAGGAAGAAGAAAGCATTTATGGCAGAAGAGAAGGGTCTCTTCTGCCATAAAAACCCTGCCTGTAAGTTTAAAAACCGCTTTAATCCGGCACTTGCTACCTCCATGAACTACAGAACATCTTCCCGATATTATGGCGGAGAGGAAGGTGCTCTGTAGTTCTGTCCAAGGATAACAATGCTGCTCCTCCATAGATAAAGTGCAGCGAGTAATGCCGCGTACACACGGTTGTTTTTTGTGATGAAAAAAAACACCATTTTTAAAAACGTCATTTAAAATGACTGTCTGTGGGGAAAACTTCGTTTTATGTCTTCTGAAAAACGACAAAAAAAAAATTCGAACATGCTTTCATTTTTTGTTGTTTTTTGTGTAATTTAAAATGATAGTGTGTGGGTAAAACGACGTTTTTAAACCCGCGCATGCTCAGAAGAAAGTTATGACGCAAGCTTGAATGGAACAGTGCCGTCGTACGTGCTGAATGTAACCGCGCTTTGCTAGAGCATTTTGAAAAAACGATGGTGTGTAGGCAACGTCGTTTTGTTTCATGATAAACGTTGTTTTATTTCATCACAAAAAACGACCGTGTGTACACGGCTTTAGATTTGTCACCCTAGGACAAAGTGTGTTTTTTGCTGGATCACCAGGTGAAAATGAAAAAGGAGAAGTATAGCCAAAGCTCCTTTGGCTGTACTTCTCCTATGGATTACATTAGTGCATTTAGTTTTGCACTTCTGTGACCCGTTTTCAGCAGAGAGCAGGCTGAAGTCCGCTCTCTGCTGATGTCACTGGTGTCAGTCCAGGCACCACGTCATCACAACCATGGAGTCTGGATCTGCCAGGTGCCTGAACTGACACAGGGCTTAGCTTCTCAGCAAGCCGCTGAGAGGCTGAGCTGACCTCCCCTGCCCCCTCCACAGCTCAGCGCTCCAATGAGCGAGAAGGAAGCAGAGCAGAGAGATGTGACTGACAGTCTGCAGCTCTCTGCTCTGAAAACCCAAACGATCAGCGGTGTTCGATTGCTCGGTTCTCAGTGCAGAGGTGCCAGGGGACAGATGTTGCATCCACTGAGGCAAGTATGATTCTAAAAAATAAATAAAATAAATAAAAAACACCCTTTACTTCACTTTCAAGGAAATAAGCCTGAAAAATGCAAACGAATGCAGCCACCACATCCAAGGACTGGTAAGCTAAAATATTTTTTTTTATCTTGCGTTCAGATATGCTTTAACTTCTTATGCCATTATTAAGTGGACCCTCGGGCCAAAGTAATAATTACAATACAGAATTTATATAGCGCCAACAGTTAGCGCAGCGCATTACAACATGAGGGCAGACAATACAGTTACAATAGAGGAGGAATCTGAGCGCCCTGCTCCTTAGAGCTTACAATCCAAGTACTGTTTAGTTCACCTTTGTCCTGATAACGTTCTTATCAGATTCTATGTCAGTCAGTGTGTCATAATCATCCTCTTCTACAGAGCTCAGAGACTCCAACCTTGGACGAGACACAAGATTTTCAAGAGATTTTTCTGTAAAGAATAAATAACCATAGAAAAAAAAAAAAATGATTGTGTGCATTAATATACTGTAATGTCACTATATTCTGGCAATACCTGCATTCATATATGAAATTAAAGGAAAAGACGCTTTACCAATTTAATCGCACTTTGTAAATCATTCAGATCTATATTTAAATTCCCCAGTAAAATGAATTAAACCATTACTTTGTAACGTGCGTAAATCTGAGAGCAGCAGGTCATTAAAATACACACACACACACACACACACACACACACAGTGCGATAGGGAATATATATGTTTGTATCTCACAAACGTGAGTACACGCTTCAGATTTTTGAAAATATTTTATTTATATATTATTATTATATACCGGTATTTGGATCTTTTCATGTGACAACACTGAAGAAATTACACTCTGCTACAATGTAAAGTAGTGAGTGTCCAGCTTGTACAACGGTGTAAATTTCCTGTCCCCTCAAAATAACGCAACACACAGTCATTAATGTCTAAACCGCTAACAAAAGTGAGTGCACCTTTAAGTGAAAAATTTCCAAATTGGGCCCAAAGTGTCAATATTTTGTGTGGCCACCATTATTTTCCAGCACTGCCTTAACCCTCTTGGGCATGGAATGGTGAACAAAGGTTGCCACTGGAGTCCTCTTCTACTCCTCTTTGACAACATCACGGAGCTGGTGGATGTTAGAGACCTTGTGCTCCTCCACCTTCTGTTTGAGGATGCCCCACAGATACTCAATAGCGTTTAGGTCTGGAGACATGCTTGGCCAGTCCATTACCTTTACCCTCAGCTTCTTTAGCAAGACAGTGGCCTTCTTGGAGGTGTGTTTGGGGTTATGTTGGAATGCGGCCCAGTCTCTGAAGGGAGGGGATCCTGCTCTGCTTCAGTATGTCACATTCCATGTTGGCATTCATGGTTCCCTCAATGAGCTGTAGCTCCCCAGTGCCGGTAGCGCTCATGTAGCCCCAGACCATGACACTCCAACCACCATGCTTGACTGTAGGCAAAACACACTTGTCTTCGTACTCCTCATCTGGTTGACGCGACACACACTTTACACCATCTGAACCAAATACGTTTATTTTGGTCTTATCAGACCACAGGACATGGCCCCAGTAATCCATGTCCTTAGTCTGCTCGTCTTCAAACTGTTTGCGGGCTTTCTTGTGCATCATCTTTAGAAGTCTTCGTTCTGGGACAACAGCTATGCAGACCAATTTGATGCAATGTGCGGCTTATGGTCAGAGCACTGACAGGCTGACCCCCCCACACCTTCAACCTCTGCAGCAAAGCTGGCAGCACTTATATGCCTATTTCCCCAAAGAAAAAACAAACCCAGTGCTCATAGGCACAGCATAACCCCTCAGGATTTTTTTTTAGAACAGACCAGGTGAGTATTTAAAAGGTATTGTTTATTAAAGGCATTTGATAATCTATACAATAGAAAAGTAAAATCAATTGCAGTACAAAAATACAGGCATAAATGTAGGTGCCCTCTGGTATGAAGGGCTTATGCACGTAGCTGTTGGAGACGACGCCTGACATGTTTCAGAACCCTAGGTCCTTCATAGGCTGAATGTCATCTAAAGCATACATACTCTATAAAGTGAACATATTTAAACATTAGTATAATATTACAATTTTCGTATTGATAAACCTATTGCATGGAATTGAACATCACCAGCAATCACACCGCTGGTGTCTTGCTGACAGGACCAACAGACTTGTGATCACTCCCTTACATTGTAGGTTGATTTGATCATTTTATTATAGCACTCAGCTTTTTGAGCTACATATCTACTACCACAATCCTATCTTTTTGTATTCCAACAGACAGGAAGCCAATAGTCCAAGGTATCTTGTACTTTTTTTGGCCGACCTTATACTGATAGGAGTGACCACTCACGGCTCACGCAAGTGAGTACAAGCCTCCCATGCTTACTTTTGTACTTGCATGGATGTTCAATTCCATGCAATAGGTTCATCAATGTGAAAATTGTAATATTGTACTAATGTTTAATTATGTTCACTTTATAGAGTATGTATGCTTTAGATGACATTCAGCCTATGAAGAAGGATCTAGGGGTCTGAAACATGTCAGGCGTCATCTCCAACAGCTATGTGCAATAGCCCTTCATACCAGAGGGCACCTACATTTATGCCTGTATTTTTGTACTGCAATCGATTTTACTTTTCAATTGTATAGCTTATCAAATGTCTTTAATAAACAATACCTTTTAAATACTCACATGGTCTGTTCTAAAAATCGTGAGGGGTTATGCTGTGCCTATGAGCACTAGGTTTGTTTTTTCGTTCATCAGATTGGCCAGATCAGGCCATATATTTCCCCAAAGACAACCTCTGGATATGACGCTGAGCATGTTCACTCAGCTTCTTTGGTTGACCATGGCCTGTTCTGAGTGGAAACTGTACTGTTAAACCGCTGTATGGTCTTGGCCACTGTGCTGCAGCTCAGTATCAGGATCTTGGCAATCTTCTTATAGCCTAGGGCCATCTTTATGTAGAGGAACAATTCTTTTTTTCAGATCCTCAGAGTTCTTTGCCATGAGGTGCCATGTTAAACTTCCAGTGACCAGTATGAGAGAGAGAGAGAGAGAGAGAGAGAGAGAGAGAGAGAGAGAGAGAGAGAGAGAGAGAGAGAGAGAGAGAGAGAGAGAGAGAGAGAGAGAGAGAGAGAGAGAGAGAGAGAGAGAGAGAGAGAGAGAGAGAGAGAGAGAGAGAGAGAGAGAGAGAGAGAGAGAGAGAGAGAGAGAGAGAGAGAGAGAGAGAGAGAGAGAGAGAGAGAGAGAGAGAGAGAGAGAGAGAGAGAGAGAGAGAGAGAGAGAGAGAGAGAGATAACACCAAATTTAACACACCTGCTCCCCATTCACACCTGAGACCCTGTAACACTAACGAGTCACATGACACCGGAAAGGGAAAATGGCTAATTGGGCCCAATTTGGACATTTTCACTTAGGGGTGTAATCACTTTTGTTGCCAGTGGTTTAGACATTAATGGCTGTGTGTTGAGTTATTTTGAGGGGACAGGAAATTTACACTGTTATACAAGCTGTACACTCACTACTTTACATTGTAGCAAAGTGTTAATTATTCAATGTTGTCACATGAAAAGATATAATAAAATTAGGGATGCACCGAAATGGAAATTTCAGAACCGAAACAAAACCGAAATAAAAAAAAAATTCAGTCCGAAACCGAAAATGAATTTTCTTTGTTTTCCCCCTATTAAATTTTTTTGGCGGCAATCGATGTGGCAATAATAATTGATGGTTACAGTGGCTGCGTTTGATGGGCACAGTGGCGACGTGTGTTGGCACAGTGGCTGCATGTGATGGCACAGTGGCTGCATGTGATGGCACAGTGGCTGCATGTGATGGCACAGTGGCTGCGTTTGATGGGCACAGTGGCTGCGTTTGTTGGCACAGTGGCTGCATGTGATGGGCACAGTGGCTGCATGTGATGGGCACAGTGGCTGCATGTGATGGGCACAGTGGCTGCGTTTGATGGGCACAGTGGCTGCGTTTGATGGCACAGTGGCTGCGTTTGATGGCACAGTGGCTGCGTTTGATGGGCACAGTGGCGGCGTGTGTTGGCACAGTGGCTGCATGTGATGGGCACAGTGGCGGCGTGTGTTGGCACAGTGAGGCTGCAATTAATGTTTTTTTTGGTAGTCAGATAAGGCAAGCATGGCTCAATAACACACAATCGTTTTTTTTTTAAAAAAAAAGTTTGTGTGTTATTGAGCAATGCTTGCCTTATCTGACTACCAAAACAAATATCAATTGCAGCCTCACTGTGAAAAAATGGCAGATTTTTTTTTTACATAGTCGCTCACCTCAGTTAGTTAACCATGTGCCTGTGCCTCCGTCCCCCCCTCCCCCAAAACATGGGACGAACTAGCCATTTAACAGATTGCTCCTAGTCCTAACAGGTTTTGTACACAACTTAAGTTAGTACTGCTTACTTTTTAAGTGGAGGTTCCTCCTAGGCAGGCAGTGTGATGTGACTCAGTCTCAGGCTGGTGATGCTCCGAGTCCTCCCTCGCCTCCGGCCGTGATGTCACGCGGCTCGCGCCGCTGGACTAAACCAAGAGACTCCCCAATAGGGGGAGTCCAAACAACAGGTGATAGGTCTTGCTAGGAGGACAAGATGGAGCGCGAGCAGCAGTCGGCACACAGTTAATACAGTGCCACTGCCGCTGCTCGCGCTATGTGCACGTCTGGCGGCCAGCATGTGGGTCTACATATATTGATATGAACATTGCCTCCCCCCCTCCTAGTAAAAAATGGTATCACCCATTCACCCAGCTTTATTATCGGCATTTTAAGTTTATTTCGGCAGGGACCCAGAAACGCTATTTTCGGCCGATATGTATCGGCCACCGATAATCGGTGCATCCCTAAATAAAATGGTTACAAAATTGTGAGGGGTGTACTCACTTCTGTGTGTGTGTATATATATATGAACAAAAAATAATTACTGCGCTAAAAACCTAAATATATCCAACAATAAACACAAAAATGAGCTGCAACAAATATGTGATATACACACAAAATACAAAGCAATAGAGGAATAAGTTGCGCTGATAAAGTGAAAACATTTAAAATTGAAATTCAATGTGAATAAGTCCAAACAATAAAGGTCCTCCAAAGTCCTCAAACTTGTAGGATAAATAACGTGAAAATAATTATAAGTGCAAAATGAAGCCAAACGTGATCAACGCCGAGAGGGTATACAAGATGTATGCTTACCAAAAGGCAAGCAATAAAGAGCTTGCGGCTGAACCCCAGCCAGGGCCTTTAACCGGAGCTGTGGTCCAAATCAGAGGTTGGAATCCTTCCAGTAGGTGGAGTGGCATAGAAATTCCAAAAAAAAAAAAAAGAGAGATACCTGTGAAGAGACAGAGAAGAATTCTTCAGACAAGTGCAGAGCCAGAAGTGCTTCCACTTATAGAAAAGCCCCACTTGAAGAAAGAGCCCCAGACGCAATGAGCCCCCTGCTCATAGCGTCTGGGGGCTCATTGCGTCTGGGGCTCTTTCTTCAAGTGGGGCTTTTCTATAAGTGGAAGCACTTCTGGCTCTGCACTTGTCTGAAGAATTCTTCTCTGTCTCTTCACAGGTATCTCTCTTTTTTTTTGGAATTTCTATGCCACTCCACCTACTGGAAGGATTCCAACCTCTGATTTGGACCACAGCTCCGGTTAAAGGCCCTGGCTGGGGTTCAGCCGCAAGCTCTTTATTGCTTGCCTTTTGGTAAGCATACATCTTGTATACCCTCTCGGCGTTGATCACGTTTGGCTTCATTTTGCACTTATAATTATTTTCACGTTATTTATCCTACAAGTTTGAGGACTTTGGAGGACCTTTATTGTTTGGACTTATTCACATTGAATTTCAATTTTTTCACTTTATCAGCGCAACTTATTCCTATATATATATATATATATACACAAAATATTCCGTGATCCCCAAAGTATCCAATCAGATCCACTTGTCTGTCATTTAGTATGAGCAGCAGAGATACTTTTTGGCAAATAAAAGGTTTCTTGCTAAATAAATTAAACTGATCTTGGGAGCGATAAAGATGACATAAGTATTGCCTATGTAGTACCATTTTTCTTACTCTTACCTCCCAACGACATGCAGTCTTTCGCAATGTTATCAGTTTCTTTACAGCCAATTCCACGATACTTTATTAATCTTGACAAAACTACCATAAGTTACTGTGCGTTTTCATTACCTGTATAACTGTATGAAGCCTCTGCTGAAGATACCGGACTGTCTGTACAATCATCTGGACTGCCCACTAAGCTGTTATCTGCTGCAGAAGAAAAGAGTATGTTTATACAGAACAACAGTATAAAAGTTTGGACATCATTTACTGTTATTTTATTTGGGAATACTGCAGTTGTTGTTCCTAAGAACCCATTTGAACATTTTCTCAATATGGGAAAAAGGTTATTGGCTTCTATGCACAAGATCCAGCTTTCTTCAGTCCTCGTATTTGTAAATCTGTGTAATGCCTCTTGTACACTGCAGCCTGAAAAAGGTCAGTACACCATTTTTTTACTGATCTACAATGCAGCCCATTGTTTACAATATGCCTGTACACACAGGCGAGTAAACAAGAGCTGTGTATTCTTCAGTATTTTGTGCCGGTGCATGCAAATCTGCGCATATGAGCATAATCTATGAATTTATTTCCCCTAGGAAGGTATTGTGCGCACAAATGTGCCAACGTGCATATACTAGCAAAACAAACAACTGAATTTACGTTCAAAACAAAAAGCAGAAGCTCAAACATCAATACCGTGTGCAAAAAAGCCTAACTGCACTTAAAGGGGTTGTAAAGATAAAAAATGTTTTCCCTAAATGGCTTCCTTTACCTTGGTGCAGTCCTCCTTCACTTACCTCATCCTTCGAACAGGAAGTGAGGATTTCTCAGAAGAAAAAAGGACATTTAAAAGCAAAATCGAAGGATGAGGTAAGTGAAGGAGGACTGCACTAAGGTAAAGGAAGCTATTTAGGGATTTTTTTTTTTTACCTTTACAACCCCTTTAAGGCCAGTGAAAGAATCAGAGAGGGCTCAGCTGCTCCAAAAAGCACCATTTCCTCACTCTGCCGCTGCTCCCTCGATGAGGAGTGAAATTCTGCAGCATGTCAGCCATAAGGAAACAATGCTATAGGAGCCAGTGATTTGGCTCTTTAACAATACTGTTGTATGCGAGTTGCCTCCAGTTACAGGATTTCAATGTCACGTGGGTTTTTTAAGGAACAACTGAACTTTGTATAAATTAGATATTACATCGTTACATAGTAGGCGAGGTTGAAAAAAAAAAAAAAAAAAAAAAAACACATCCGCCAAGTCCAACCTATGTGAGTGATTATAGGTCAGTACTAAATTGTAAATCCCTGTATGTTGTGGTCACTCAGGTGCCTAAAAGTTTTTTGAAACTATCAATGTCTCCCGCTGAAACCACTGCCTATGGAAGGGAATCCCACATCCTTGCCGCTCTAATGCTGCGTACACGCGATCATTTTTCGGCATGAAAAAAAACGACGTTTTTAAAAAAGTCATTTAAAATGATCCTATGTGGGCTTCACATCATTTTTCGGCTTCTGAAAAACGACAATTTTTTTTTTTCGAACATGCTGCATTTTTTAACGTCGTTTTAAAAAATTTAGTTTTTCGGGTTGTAAAAAATGATTGTGTGTGGGCTAAAACAACGTTTTAAACCCGCACAGGCTCAGAAGCAAGTTATGAGATGGGAGCGCTCGTTCAGGCAAAACTAACGTTCATAATGAAGTAAGCACATTCATCACGCTGTAACAGACAGAAAAGCGCAAATCGTCTTTTACTAACATGGAATCAGCTAAAGCAGCCCAAAGGCGAATAGAACTTCCCCTTTAGAGTGCCGTCGTACGTGTTGTACGTCACCGCGCTTTTTTCATCATTTTTTAAAAACGATGGTGTGTGGGCAACGTCGTTTTTAATGATGAAGTTGGAAAAACGTTGTTTTTTGGACATGCTGAATAACGACTTATTTTCATGCCGAAAAATTATCGTGTGTACACAGAATAACAGTAAAGAACCCTCTATGAAGTTTAGGGTTAAACCTCTTTTCTTCTAATTTTTGCGAATGCCCGCGTATCTTTTTAAATTTCCGTTTGCGGAAAAGTTTTATCCCTATTGTGAGGTCACCCGTACGGTATTTTTACATTGAAATCATATCCTCTCTCAAGCATCTCTTCTCCAGAGAGAATAAGTTGAGTGCATGTAATCTTTCCTCATAACGAAGATCCTCCAGACCCTTTATTAGCTTTGTTGCCCTTCTCTGGACTCTCCAGTTCCAGCACATCCTTCCTGAGGACTGTTTCCCAGAACTGGACGGGATACTCTAGGTACGGCCAGTCTTGTAGAGTGGGAGAATTATCGTTTTATCTCTGGAGTTAATCCCCTTTTTAATGCATGCCAATATTCTGTTTGCTTTGCATGCGACTGCTGAGCCTATAATATATATATTGTACATTCCAGGTCCTATGTATATACATAGTACATTCCAGGTGCAACAAAACTAATTGTGTGCCAAGTATTAACGATTTAACAGTTTAAAAACCAGTTACATTCCCAGCATGCTGCCAAGTGTCACATTTGCTTCTGCCTTCAACCCAACTGTCAAACCATCAAATAGCTGGTGTCATAACTGATCACATGTGCATCACCATGGCAGTTTCAGATCAAACAGAGGCTAAGATGGCAGCTTCCTTGGCTGAAAAAAAAAATAGGAGGGTTTAGTTTTGCTTTAAGCTGGCCATGCAATAATCGAAATTCAGCGGATCTAGTACAGACCAGCCAAATTTTGATCAGTATGTGGTCTCTCCTGCTGAAAACTCAAAATTTCCAGCGATCAATGGCTGCAGCAAGTGATCAGTGTGTTCTGCAAATAGAATGCACTGCTGTCACAATACAGTGTCCCTGCAGTAGGGATTCCTCCATCCACCATCCAAGATGCCCCCAGCTGAGTTAGTCTTTTTAATCAGCATGAAACATGGACTTTGCCGATTGCAGAGCTATAGGTCTGATTCAGTAGGGGGTGTTGGAGCTCTGCAACAAGATCATTGCTTCTCAACAGCAGGCAAGGATCCCAATGTGCAGCCGAGGGCAGGGGGTAGGCTGCTTTATTTTAAAAACCAGCAGCTACACATACTGCAGCTGCTGGCTTTTAGTAAATAGACACTTACCTGTCCTGGAGTCCAGTGATGTCGGTACCCGCAGCTGAGGTTTCCATCAGCTGTCGGATGCTACCACCGACATTGCTGATAAGGGTATCCAGCAGCGTAGCCCTTTGGCTTCACACCGGCAACCCTACTGCGCATGCGCAAGGCCCACTCCTCTCTCCTAGGTGCCGGGGTCGGGGGAGGAAGCCCTGCGGTGAGGTCACGGGCCGCGGCCTGGACTCCGGGAAGTGGAAAAGGATACCCGTCAGGTATCCTGTCCCCCTTCCCCCCCAAAAGGTGCCAATTGTGGCACCGGAAGGGGGGGGGATCCGATGAGCAGAAGTTCCACTTTTGGGTGGAACTCCGCTTTAAATTGGTAATTAAAGTAGATCTAAACCCTAGCAGAGTATTTTTTTTCTTTTGCTCAGCTTTAAACAGCTTAAATTGCCAGGTTAGAAACAAAAAACCGGGGAAGAGCAAAGGTGGCCTTTGTATGTTTTAAATGAGTGGTGTTCTGATAGTAAACTTTGAGGACACTTATTGTTCGCCAGATTTGGAATTTATGCTGGTGACGTGTAGACCTTTTTATTTAACCAGAGAATTTATAGTTGTGATCATTATTGCTATATATATATATATATATATATATATATATATATATATATATATATATATATATATATATATATATATATATATATATATTATATACATACACACACACACATATACCGCCAAATGCAGATACTGCAGTGGCTCTGGATATTTTGTCAAATCTCATAGGAAAGTATCAATGTGCACATCCTGATGGGGTTTTGGTAGTTGCAGGTGAGTTCAATAAAGCAAATTTGAGGACTGACCAGCCAACACTACATCAGTTTGTAAAATGTGCTACTAGGAGGTGAAAATACTTTGGATATGGTGTATTCCAATATTAAGCAGGCCTACAGAGACATTCCACTATCCCATCTGGGTCAGTCAGACCAAATTTTATTCCTTATTCTAGCATTCCTATAAGACAGAAAATTGTTCCATAGTGGACAATAAGCAGAATTTGGCCAGATGGCTCTCTCTCATGGTTACGGGATTGTTTAGAAAGAACAAATTGGGAGATATTTGAGCAACAGGATTTAGATCTGTGAAAATGGTACTACAGCGCTAATTAAATATTTAAAACAAATTTAAAAAAATGTCATTAACAAAATAACCAAATAATAAACGCAGCAATAAAGTGATGTATGTCAAACAAAAATGGTGTAAAAATTATATAATATATATTGCGCTGAATATTAACTAAGATAATGTGAAAACCAAATTATGCGTGATACAATATGTACACAGATCCACAAACAAAAAGAAAAAACAATTAGTCCAATTGTATGGATACACCAGTGTTTCTTCCGTGAACAACACCCTGTGTAATGATTGAGAGATGTGGGATCTAATCACACTATGTGGACATCTGTTTCATATGTGCAGCGCTTCCTATGTGACGTAACGCGTGGGGGAGGAGTTACGAGCGGGACGGATCTGAGATTCGAATGAGGAGAGTGCATCAGAGACGCTGAGCGGCTTAATTTGAAGGATTGGTGCTTGGTTGTCCTTAAATGCTGTTTAAACTCGGTGGATTCGTGAGCGAGACCTAGTCAGGAATTTGTTACCCATATTTGTTCATGCTATTTGCGCTATGAAGATCTTTTCTCTTGTTTTTCTATGAGCTGTATCAGTGTGGAGGAAGCGCTGCACATATGAAACAGATGTCCACATAGTGTGATTAGATCCCACATCTCTCAATCATTACACAGGGTGTTGTTCACGGAAGAAACACTGGTGTATCCATACAATTGGACTAATTGTTTTTTCTTTTTGTTTGTGGATCTGTGTACATATTGTATCACGCATAATTTGGTTTTCACATTATCTTAGTTAATATTCAGCGCAATATATATTATATAATAAAAAAAAAATAAGGATTTAGATCTGTATACAGAAACAGTTCTGGACTATATAAAAATTTGTGTGGACAATGTTACTGAGGATAAATGCCTTTGGGTCCTTTTAAATCAAAAACCCTGGATGACTAAAGGAAATAAAGAGTCTTAGAGAACGGAATAGAGCATTCAGGGCCGGACATAAAAGCAATGTATAGTATTGTGAGAGCTAATCTAAAAAAAGAGGCATAAAAGAAGCCAAATTAGCCTATAAAAAGAAAACGGAGGACTATATTAATGGAAAAGATTGCGAGGGAGGGCTGGAGTCAGTACCTGACAAAACAAAGAGGAACTACAAAAATGGAAGGGAAGTCTAGTGCTTCTCTGGTTGAAGAATTAAATTTTTGCATATAGGGCAAATAGAAGCACAGAAGATGCAATAGCTTTAGCGCTGCATGGGGCACTTAGTCATGTGGAGCATTCGGGAAACTACATAAGGATGTTGTTTATAAAAATTACAGCTCTGTCTTCAATACCATCATTCCAGATCGGTTGGTTGAAAATATGCAAAAATTGGATCTGCCGCCCATTATTTGTTTTTAGTCCATCGCTCACAGGTGGTCAGATTGGATAAGTTTGTTTCTTCCAAGCGAGAAAGAAGTACTGGAGCACCGCAGGGTTGTGCGTTAGGTCCCTTTCTCTATGTGCTGTACACAAAATGACTGTACCCCCTATTATGAGACCAATAGTATAGTTAGGTTTGCAGATAACACTACCGTAATCGGTTGCATCAGTGGAAATGAGGAGAAATATAGGAGAGAGGTTGATAAGATAGTGAAATTGTGTACAGCAAACAATCTGATCCTAAACACAGGGAAAGCAAAAGGAATCGATTGTAGATTTCAGAAGTAAAAGGCCCGAACCAGCACCTCTTTTTATTAAGGGCGTATGCGTGGTACGGGTCTCTACCTTTAAGGTTTTTGGGCACGTGCTTTTCTGAAAATGTATCATGGACAATCAACGTCAAAGCGATTATTAAGAAACCGCAACAACGTTTATATTTTTTGCGACTCCTTAGGAAGAATGGCTTGGGATAGAGCTGGGCGATTTTGGCTCCCAAAAAAATCTGCAATTAAAAAAAATAAAAAATAAAAAAAAAATCGATTCACGATTCGAATCAAGTTTTTTTTCCTGAAGGACACCGCGCCGGTCCTAAGTTTTTAGTCAAGGTCGCGGCTTTGGCCTAGTCCGCCACGATCCTGGGAAAGGGCCGTGGACTAGGCCGAAGCAGCGGCCTCGCCTAAAACATCCTGCCCGCAGCTCGCCGCGATCCTGGTAAAAGGCCGCAAGCGGCGTCTAGCCTCGCGGCCTTTTCCCAGGATCACGGCGAGCAGGATTTTTTAGGCGAGGCCGCGGCTTTGGCCTAGTCCGCGAAAGCACCAGTCCAATGGGAAAAATGTCTTTATTTTTTCCCCAGCCCTAGCTTGGGAAGGAAGGTACTAGAGACCTTCTATCGTTCTGCCATTGAAAGGACATTAAGGTGTTGTATTCTAGTTTGGTATCCTCGTTGTACGCAGGCAGATAAAAATGCTCTAAAGAGAGTGGTTTGAATAGCGCAGAAAATTGTAGGGTGTGAACTTGTTTCTCTAGAAGAATTATATGAGACTCGTTGCCTTTGTAGAGCAGGAAAAATAGTGAGAAACCAGACTTATCCTGGTTTTAATTTCTTTGAATTATTGCCATCTGGGAGACGTTTTAGGGCGATTTAAAGAGAGCTTCTTTCCCAGGGCTATAAAGGCTATTAATGCAGGAATTAACCACTTGCTTACTGGGCACTTAAACCCCCCTCCTGCCCAAACCAGTTTTCAGCGCCCTCACTCTTTGAATGACAATTGCGCGGTCATACAAGCCTGTCCAGCCTTTTTCACCACGCTTTGTTTTTGCATTTGCTTAACATGCATCTTACAAGCTGCCTGTATCTATTTTTTACTTTGATTTTATATCAATAAATGTTTTTATACCCTTTTACTCCGGATTCGTTTACCATATGTGGAAGCTTCTTTTGTTTTTTTTCCATGATTTTCGTCTGAATTTTGGATGCTACATACCCTGGCTTGCCGAGATCAAGGTTACCATGAGCCTGCATTTTACATCTGCAAGTGGCGTTGTTTTACCAAGACGGTACTCGCAGGGACATCCACCGTTCCCTCTAAGAGATCATCCCTTAAAGGTGGAACACAGGAGAGTTTGTATATGCCTGAATGACACACTGTCGCTGACGTGTGTGTCCACTACTCATGGTAATTTATTTCTTACCCCCTTCCTAGACGTTGGACATACACCAGTGAAAGTTCCATGGGTTATGCATCTTGTGCAACACAGTCATCCTAGCTGTCTAAACAGAGACTTTATTTACTTCATTCAGGAGATTCATCATTTGACCATTTTGTGAACTTATGACACTGATGGTCATTTGTTTTATTTTCCAATTGCTCTTGACTTGTCCTTCAAGTCTTCTTGTTTATGGTTATTTTATGATTAACATATGTGCCTATTTGTTTTATTTTCCCACTGCTTATCACTTGTTCACCAAGTTTTAATCACATATGGTCATTTGCAATTTATGACCGACATATGTGCCATTAGCACCTCACTGGTGCCTTTTTAGTGTGACATTTCACCGTTCACCGGTCTCCTTTAGGGATATTTATGTGTACATTCCATCTCCCTTACGTGAGATTAGAGATCTTTTATTTTCACTAGCGCTGCATTTGTTTTATACAACACTGTACCCAAATGAAATTTTTATCATTTTTTCCCCACAAATAGAGCTTTCTTTTGGTGGTATTTGATCACCTCTGCGGTTTTTATTTTTTGTTAAAAAATAAATAAAAAGACGGAATAAAAAAAAAATACAAAACCTTTTTGTTATAAAATTTAGCAAACAGGTAATTTTTGTCCTTCATTGATGTACGCTGATGAGGCAGCACTGATGGGCACTGATAGATGGCACTGGTGGGACTGGTGGCAATGATGGGCACCGATAGGTGACGCAGATAGGCAGCACTGCTAGGTGGCACTGATTGGCACCACTGGTGGACATTGATAGGTGGCACTTTTTTGCACTGGTGGGCACTGACAGGTGGCACTGGCAGTCGGTAATGGTGGGCACAGATGAGGCAGATGTGCCTCTTCGAGACCAAATGTCCGTTGCACAAGAGACGGCGATCAGCTTTTTTTTATCACATGCCGTCAGCGCGAGGAGAAAAAAAACAACGATTACCAGGGTTTTGTTTACATCACGTGATCAGCTGTCATTGGCTGACAGCTGATCACGTGGTAAGGGGCTGGGATCAGCCTCTTACTTGGATCTGTGATCACCCGAGTCTCAGTGACTCGGTGGTCAAAGCGTGCAAAGGGGAAGACGTCTATTGACGGCCTCCCAGCGACTCTGTAGCAGTCATTTGGCTATAGCGTGGACGCCAAGTGGTTAAATCAAAGAGGTCACATAGTCTTATTTTATTGTCTTGTCTAGTTTTCAATATGGTGGACACTTTTTTACTTTTTTGGTACAATTAAATCTTGTGTGGTAAATGCATGGTTGACAATTGTGATGTATGAATAATGTGTGGAGTAGAAATGTAATTTCATTGTGAATTTGTTTTCTACAATGGCAATAAATCTCATCTATCTAAATACATATACACAATGAATCATTTGTGATTTTGTTACAGCAGTTATTGTTATTGACTACTCAGCATGTAAAGAATCCAAAGAATTCATCATTAATATATCTGGTAAACACTTACTCAGTGAGCCATAACCGCAGCCATCATATTTTTGTGCTATAGCCGATTTTCCTGAAAGCACAGACAATGCAATGAAAGCAAGAAGATGTAAACACTTCCTGAGGTATAAAAAACACTACATACCAGCACAATGTATAACGAACTCATAAAGGTTGTGGTCTGTGATTAACACTACAGTTTTGTTAGAGCTCATGACACCGAATATAATTTGTTAAAAAGCACCCACCATGACTGAACATCCAGGGTTCACATTTTATGTAGGTACTAGACTATTGGAGGGAAATCATTTACCATTCAAATATTTAGCATTTGTGAAGTTTGGTAATAAAGCTCAGTTTCTTACAAGAGAATAAAAGCTGATAAAAAATGATTCCGATACACACAGTTCACAACCTCCTTCATGAAATCATTACAAGCAGTACATCACCACATCGACCTGACTGAAATCTTCATCATTATTTTTCCACAAAGACAAATAATTCTGTGCACATGGTGTACAAATGTCCTGGGCTTTCTGTGTCGCAGGGGGGGAAATTAGTAAAACTTTTCCATTTTAGCAGATTTTTATAAAAAAAAATTATCAGGTTTTGTCAGGTTTTTACTGCTATTTGGGTCTCTGCTATAGAGACTTCCCTCGACTTCCTGTCAATGTTTTACCAGACAGGAGGTCAGGGTACGGCACACAGCCATCTATGGCCATACAGTTTCAAATTGAGGGGTTTTTCTTTGCAGGTGTACAGCCACCCCATAGACTAGAATGACTGTAAATAGTTGTATGCAGGTTTAGGCAAGTACTTGGGTAAACCCATGCATGTGTACAGGCATAAAACTCTAAAAGCAGACAATCTGTACGCATGAACGAATTACGCAAGTACACACACACACATACAGCGGGTGTAGAGCAAATAATGTCCTTGGTATGGCTGCACACAGGACGTGGAGGGAAATGCAGTGTCCATGTCCATGTACCCTGAGTGGGAACTCAACAGTCACACAAGACAAAATTCTTTTCTTTAGTAGAAGAGGGGAAGGCTAGAATCCCTGTCAGAAATATAAATCTTTTTGCATCCCTGTTGCAGATTTTTCCTCACTTCCTGTCAGTGAAACCATTGTCAGAACAGGAAATTACAGAGAAATCTCCATAACAGAGGTCCTGGACAGCAGTAAAAGCCAAATAGGAGCTTTACTCTTTCGCCACTCTATCCAAGACTAGAAAAAAAGACAAAAAGACTTGCTTGGGATACACATTAAAATGATTGAATAATCGTGTCGAATTACTAGAAATGGATGAAGATGTCAGTACAAGGTCACTTTAAGGATTTGTAAATAAAAAAATTCCACGTGAGAATAAAATCTTGTTAGTGAATGGTTATGTGATAAAAAATAAGCCACACTAATGCAGGGTTTATAGACCCAAGGGTTTCTCAGTCATACTTGAGGGCATTCAGTGCTCCCCTTCAATATTAGTTCTCCCCACAAATCTTACCGAGCAGTGAGGCTGCAAATGGTGAACATCGAAAAGCAGAAAAATAAAGGAATAACGACTGGTTAAATCACAATAAATATATAGGAAGAAAAAGAGACTTTACTAAGCGAGTCAAACAAGTGAAAAATTGCTGCATGCAAGCTACACGTCATTTACATTTCTGATTTTCAAAACAGTTACCTAAAGGCCAGTTTAGTTCAACAAGTCAGTAACTAATCCTATCCAGTAACACTGCAAAAAAGTTTTAAAGTCAGAAATTTCACTCAGTGTGGGATTTCAAAATAAACAATCATACCCACCTAGGTAGATGCAGCAGTGGTCCCCCGCTGTGAGCCCAAGATGCCGGATTGCTCAGCCTTCACTGAGCAGAGAGCAGTGACTATCAGTCAGTGCTGTCAGTCCAGCACTCTCTGGAGCCCCGAGCTGTGGAGGGGACAGGAGCAGTTGGCTCAGGCTCTGAGTGGCTGCTGAGAAACTGAGCCAGCAGCTCGGGATTCCTCTAGAGCAGGGGTATCAACCTGGCGGCCCTCCAGATGTTCCGAAACTACAAGTCCCATCATGCCTCTGCCTGTGGGAGTCATGCTTGTAACTGTTAGCCTTGCAATGCCTCATGGGACTTGTAGTTTTGCAACAGCTGGAGGGCCGCCAGTTTGACACCCCTGCTCTAGAGTCTGAACCAGGAAAGTTCTGTCAGCCAACAACGAACTTAGCCCATTGTCGACTGAATCTGGGTCACAGGAATGTGGTAATAAGTACATTCCTTTGACCTATTTGAGAAGTAGAGTCAAAAAAGCTTGGGCACTACTCTAAGGAAGAATTCTGGGCATGGTATATTTTTACAGAGTTACATTAGATCAGCTTGTACCAATGTAACTATGTATATCAGGGTTTGACAAATTTGCTTGGAATCTAGGAGCCAGCTAAAAAAGTTAGGAGCCAGAAAACGCACCCCGTCCCGACGAGCTTGCGCGCAGAAGAGAACACATACGTGAGCAGCGCCCGCATATGTAAAAGGTGTTCAAACCACACATGTGAGGTATCGCCGCGATTGGTAGAGCGAGAGCAATAGTTCTAGGCCTAGACCTCCTCTGTAACTCAAAATATGCAACCCGTAGATTTTTTTTAAACGTCGCCTATGAAGATTTTAAAGGGTATAAGTTTGTCGGCATTCCACGAGCGGACGCAATTTTGAAGCGTGACATGTTGGGTATGAATTTACTCGGCGTAACATTATCTTTCATAATATTAAAAAAAATGGGGATAACTTTACTGTTGTCTTATTTTAATTAAAAAAAAGTGTAATTTTTCCCCAAAAAAGTGCGCTTGTAAGACCGCTGCGCAAATACGGCGTGACAGAAAGTATTGCAACGATCGCCATTTTATTCTCTAGGGTGTTAGGATAAAAAATATGTATATATAATGTTTGGGGGTTCTAATTAGAGGGAAGAAGATGGCAGTGAAAATAATGAAAAATTACATTAGAATTGCTATTTAACTTGTAATGCTTAACTTGTAATACCAACGGCCACCACCAGATGGTTTTTTTGCCCACCTTCCAAGCCATGTCGCCAAGAGGCTATTTCTAGTCGCCATGGCGACCTAGCGACAAGGATTTGTCGAGCCCTGGTGTATATACACCCCATACCTGGCCAATGGCCCTGGAAGCTTGACACGGATACTTCTTTCATCTCTACTTGCTTCCAGGTTCCATTGCTGAGCAACTGCCATTATGCAGGAGGTGAGAGAGAGAGAAAGAGTCTGGCCTCTCAGCATGGTACCCTGGGAGCAAGTGGAGATCACTGAGCTTTCTTCATGGCCAATCATAGACCAAATTCAAGTGCAGGTTTTATTTAGACTAAGTAAATCCTTAGTCCTGCCATTTTTTGTTAACCCCAGTATTTCTGTATGTTAAAAGCAGCGTCCCCGCAGTGCATTCTAGAATCACCAGATTACACACAAAGGGAATGGGGGGCATTAGTGCAGTATTGCAATGTATAAATGAAAAACTGGAAGTGTGGTGGAGCACTGGGTTTAATGGTAGATCCGACTGTATTGAACGATTGTTATAGTGTGGCAGCGCTCTATTGCCTGATGTAACCCCATTGTGGTTTCTGGGACAGCCAGCTAGTATGAAAAGGAAACATGAAAGCACCAAGACATGGGTCCAGATATGAATTTTGATTTTCCATAATAAAAGGGTCTATCAAAAGTTGACATCCAATGCATTTTAGGGTCCATACAAAAATCCCACTTCACAGGGTTATAACACAACAGAGACAATTTATAGAGACTGTAACATAAAATGGGTCTATTGCACTACAGATGCCCCAGTAGAAGCAGATTGCTCCCTCGGAAGTCAGTCATCCAGTTACCCTAAAACAGGGATACGCTGGGTACGCAGATGCCACAGAACTGGAGCCAGGACCTTGGTGAACACTCTGGGGGCTATGGACAGGCTGAATGGGAGGGTCACAACATGTGGTGATCCTCCAACGCAAATGGCAGAAACCTTTGGTGGGGTGGAAAGATTGGAAAGTGCAGGTTAGAACCCTTCATATCCACTGATTCCAGGAAATCTCCATGCTGGAGAGAAGTCACCAGTGACCGCATTGATCCCATCTGGTGTATTCCCTGCCTACATATGTATGTGCACATCCCGCAACCCAGTATCCTACTTATAGCATTTATTTTATGGAAAAAATGTTCACCAATTAAAGCAGTATTAAACCCTAAACCAAAAATATCACAGCTTACCAATTAATAGATGTGGTTGCTGCATTTTTTTTTTTTTTAACCCAGTGATTTGGCCAGTAAGACACCTCCTGTAATAGAATACTGCACCTCTGGATGAATGAGCACAGGAGCACAGCAGACAGCAGAATTGTCAGTGTGGGGGGGGGGGGGGGGATGTTATCTATACTAGCAGACACACCAACAAATTGAAGCCAAAGTCCAGTGAAGACTTTATAAGCAGCTCCAGCAGTTTTTCCTTTTCCGATGAAGGTTTAACATGAATAAATAAAAGATGATCATTATAGGCATCCTTGTCAATGTTAAGTAGTTTGTCCCAACGCCCTAAACTGATACAATCTGCAAGAGAGCTTGTTCTTTTGTAAAAGAAAAAAAAAAAAAAACTTACCGGCTGGATCAGGAGATGAAAATAAAAGGAAAGAAAGCCAAAAAAAAAAAGACATTTAAAAACACAGCAACCACATGTAAGAGCTGATAAGCTGCAAGTCTACTATTGGGTTTAATACCGCTTTAAGGGGGGGGGGGGACAGGACAGTCTAGCAGTGTGGAGGGGTTTGCAGGAGCAGATCAGGTAAGGAAAACTGCTTTTCACTGTCCCCTAGGCATAAACTAACAGCTAACCTTCGCAGTACAGCCGCAGCTCCAATTTAACGCTCCAGCATCTACCAAAAACTAAAAAAACTGTTTCAGGCGGATTGCCCCTATTATGGTATATCTTTAAATGTTCTTCTATTTTTGCCCAAATTATAACTGCTTCTTCCCCTGAGCATAATTACCTGTTTCATCATTCAGAGCACCCACAGAATGCAGCAAGCCGGCTTCTTTCTTGTTTCTTCTAGATACAAAAACAGATCGTGAGAAATTCAATAACTTCCCTTTGGGATTATTATTATTGCAACACAGTTTCTCTGTATTCTGAATATATACTGTATATCAAAAGCCATTAGGTAGGAGGTGAGTTATATCACATTTTTTTTTTTAAATCGGGGTACTATGCCTTAGAATTCAGGACGAGTATTATCTGACAATTGATTAGGTTGGCAAGTACCTTGTTTCTTTATTAGTTAGCCACATACAGTAGATACTAGAAGCTCATTTATAAATCTAGAACAGAGTAAACATTGCAGCTTTATCTGATAAGAATGCCCTTATTCTGAAGAAAAGTTAGGTTGCCATAGGATATTGCACTTCAGAATGAAAACTTCATTAACACAGCTGGTAATGTTTCTCAAAGCAGTCAATCAAAATAAAATGCAACATCTATTTAGTTGCTAAAACATGTATACATTTATAAATGAGTCTTGTGATCTCCTTGTGATCGACGATACAGAATGCATCCAAGTAACCCAAAAGGTGTATTTTGCTGAAATATATAAACCAGCATGTGGCCTATGATGCTGTATGCCAATACATTACATAGCAATGGTCGCTAAGAGCTTTTGCAAATGTCTGCACATATTCCACTTATGACCAGCCAGGGCTTTTTTTCAGGTGGAACTTGGCAGAACTCAGTTCCACCACCTCTGGCTCAGATATTTTGGTGCCTGCTCGCCACAATCACTTGTAAACACAGAAGGCCGGGTTCTGTGTTTACAAGTGACAGCTCTGCACTGTGTGTAATGCAATCCTGGTATTTAATGCCCCTTTAAGACCCTGCTACTGTTTGTGAAATCTGATCACACCCACTATTTGATGTGATTTGGAGGGTGTGTGTATAAAGGTTTTGGGGAGTCATGGTTGAGTTTCCACACCTATTGCTTGGGAGAAAACGCCCTGTGACTAGCCATCCACTAAACTATGTTTTGGAGAAAAGTAAAACAGATATTGCTCTGCAATCATGTTTTGATGAACAAATCTTATCTTATCTGTATTTTGCCTTCCCTGGTTCCGTCTATTCCCCCGTTCTCAACATACTACTGTTTTCACTACATATCATATTTTAGACCTAATTATTTTTCCACTGCAACTCTGTGCTTCTCTACACATTGCAGGCAGATCATAGCTGGTGGAAGGGGCTGGAAGGGTGTTGTACATATCTACTGAAAACATCACAGCACCCTACCTCAGTACTCCACAGCCATGATGCAAGCAGTGGGCTGGCTCTCGGGAAGAGTTAGGCAGGTATCAAAATTCCTTGATGGGTGGATGTCACCCTATCCTGGAGTAGTTGACATTGCTAGACAGCCTGCATTTGCATGAAGACCACCCTAGGTAACATCTACACATGCTAAGCCTCAATGATTGAGGCTAGGTTAACACCTTCGAAGGATGTGGCTCACAGCAGGGGTCCAGCGAGTCCCTATTCTCTGTTTCAGGGACCAATTATGGCCGAATTTGTACCTGAATTCAGCCCTGAAATGGAGCCAAGGATGCACAGGGCCCCAATGCAAGCCGCTCTGCAGCTGCAACGGAGATATGTAAACGGGCTCAATGGAGAACCAGTCACAATCTCCTGCCATGCGAATTCTCCGCATCCAATTCGCATAGGTGTAAATCCAGCCTAAAAGAAATGAAATCCAATAAATGAAAAGGGAGAGGCCAGTAAGTCTAGAGGAACAATTTAGACAATGTCCTCCAGCCAGGAATGAGATGAGCTCTATCTGACTTGCTGCAGATTTTAATGTAGTGAAGTGAGAGTAAGCAATTGCAATACGGCTGGCAAACCTGTATAAATTTGCAAGACTGAAGGAAAGGCTGGAGTTCACCTTTAACTTATTGAATATTTTTCAAAGCAGATTGAAAACATTCATCAATGGGTTAGTTGACCTTTACAGGAAACAAAAAAAAAAGGGTGAAAAGCAGACACCCCCTCCCTAAGCTCTGGACCCCGCTGTACTTACCTCTGGGGAATTGCAAATGACCGCTTTTCCCCTTCTTCTCCATTAGTGCTTTCAAGACAGATCAGATGGATTCTAAATGGACAGCGCCATCCAATCAGAATCCATCTGGACCATCCTGGAAGTACTGACAGAGAAAAGGGAGAACAGTGGGGATTGCAAAACCCCAGACCGCTGAATCGGCTGTGGGAGCCCTGCCAGCTCAGGATCGCCAGAGGCAAATACAGCGGGGGTGGGGAGGGTGTCTAGGGTTAGTTCACCTTCACATTTTTTTTGTTAAAGTGAAAGCTGAACTCCAGTACTGTGAAGGGGGGGGGGGGGGTAAGGATCAAGTGTTAGTTCACATGTAAGGTTTTTATATCGTAACAAGCCCTTCACAGTTTTTGACTATGCGGATGCTTACTGAAGCTTTTAGGTGGTTGCATCTGCATTTTAAAAACAACATTACAGGAATTCTATCACTGAAAAGAAAGGGCATAATGCTCAACCGAAGTGCCAACGCAAAATTATTTGTCCTATGTTTAAATATTCACTTGTCCAAATGAAAGTCAAATCTTTTAACCGATATACAGAATTACTCCCAAATGTTCACAATATTCATGGCTTTATGTCTGGTACCCAAAAATCAACTTGTGCTTTCTAAGATTCTGTGTCCTAGACATACTAGAACTTACTGCTGAGCTGACTAGCTCCGACAAATCGCGTGCAGTTTACTCTAAAAATTCTTGCCATACCATGAGGCAACAAGGAAAGAATTTCACAGATGGCATACTGTTAATATCAGCTTTTACTTTGCCATTGGGAGATATATTATTGAGAAAACATTTGTCTGCCATTTCTTTCTGTCATTCGAAGCTTACCTCCATTGCTCCAAGCAATATATGAGTAGTGCAAATATGTAGAAAGACAAGAAAACACCTAAACAGAACATCATCCCACCAACATAAGTAGTCCCTGAGAGAGAAAAGACACAATATTAGCATGATGAAATGTACACATAAAAAAAAAATCCCCCATGCTGTCCAATCTACATACTGCTAATGGCAGGGCTGACCAAGACTTCCAGCGTCTTTTGACGGTCTCCATGCTCTATAGGGGTATCTGAAAAACAAACAAAAAAAGACTTGAAGTGCATCTGCCATAAAAAAAACAATCCCACCTCCCCTCCGTGTAGCAGGGACATCTGGTAATTAACACACTGCCTGCCAGCTACCATTGGCTGCACCGACCCCCAAAATAACCCCACAATCATATATGCAATTTTGCCTTTTTCTGAAAGTTGATTCT
This sequence comes from Rana temporaria, assembly GCF_905171775.1. Classification (NCBI taxonomy): domain Eukaryota; kingdom Metazoa; phylum Chordata; class Amphibia; order Anura; family Ranidae; genus Rana; species Rana temporaria. The sequence continues at coordinate 58,471,305 of NC_053498.1, forward strand.
GACACATACGGTAATTGGGCAAACCCCTCCCTACCATGTGACAGAGCCCAGGCCTTATAACCTGCTAGACAAAAAAACAGGCACTGCAATATAGGAGGGAGGAGAATCGTGTTCTATATGCAGAACTACTGGGTTTTTCTATGGGGAGGTGGACAGAAGCAAGGTAATCCCAAACAAAATTGGCGTCCTTTTTTTCCCACAAATAGAGCTTTCTTTTGGTGGTATTTGATCACCTCTGCGGTTTTTATTTTTTGCGCTATAAACAAAAATAGAGCGACAATTTTGAAAAAAAATTAATATTTTTTACTTTTTGCTGTAATAAATAAAAAAAAAATTTTCCCCTCAGTTTAGGCCGATACGTATTCTTCTACATATTTTTCGTAAAAAAAAAAAAAAATCGCAATAAGCGTTTATTGATTGGTTTGCGCAAAAGTTATAGCATTTACAAAATAGGGGGTATTTTTATGGCATTTTTATTAATATATTTTTTTTTACTAGTAATGGCGGCGATCAGCGATTTTTTTTCGGTACTGCGACATTATGGCGGACACTTCGGACACTTGACACATTTTTGGGACCATTGGCATTTTTATAGCGATCAGTGCTATAAAAATGCATTGGATTACTATAAAAATGCCACTGGCAGTGAAGGGGTTAACACTAGGGGGCGGGGAAGGGGTTAAGTATGTCCCTGTGTGTTATCTTACTGTGGGGGGGGGGGGGGGGGCCTCACTAGGGGAAACACTCCCCGCTCTCGCACGGGATTCGGAGGCGAGCTCGAAAAGCGGACGTATAGCTACGGGCTCTCGCCCAGGAGGGCCGACCTGCCCCCGTATAATGACGGTGGCTGGTCGGCTAGTAGTTACCTTGTGTTGGTTCTAGAGTGACCACATTTCCAAACTACCATCCAGGGACACACTTTCTTCAGAAAAAACAGTTTGTGCTGCAACAAATCACAGCACAGTGATTGGACACAAGAGGCGGGATTTATGATTTCTCCAATCACAAGCAGGGGGTGGGATTGTGCTCCTCCAGGCATTCCCGGCCAGGACAAGTACTGTCCGTGAGTAAAGCGGTGATGTGAAGGCCTTTTATGGGGGAATCAGATTGGCCCGGGGGGGGGGGGGTGGCTGTGTCAGTTTCATTCCGGGACACTGTATTGTCCTGGAATGAATGTGCCCAGGACAGACCTGCAAAATGTGGGACTGTCCCTGGCAATCCGGGACACGTGGTCATCCTAGTTGGTTCCTAGGTGTATTCCCTGGCTTTGCTTCCTCCTATGCCCTGAGCTGCAATAGTGGCAGATGTAGCTGTATGAGTGTCCGATATCCCTTTCTCTGTCTGATCCTCAGGTTGCTAGTCCTGTCTTTCTGGGCCTTAAAGACACAGCCAGAGTCAGATAGGAATGGCGGTTTTGCTGAGGGGGACAGACCTATTTTTTTTTCTATAAGTTGAGGGCAGGTCTGGGAATGCTTAGGCCATTATAGCAGACAGTCTAATCTCATCTTGTGCTCCTTATAGGTACGAGAAGTGTGCCCACGCCAGAGACCGAAGCACAAAGAGAAAGTGGATCCAGGTATGAGGGTGGAAGACATTTTGAGGCTTTGAAGGTGTTTAAAAGAGTGCTGGTGGACTTTGCTTATGCTTGTAGGGGGGCGGGATGACCCGGATGGAGAAGATGACCCGGATGGAGGAAAAGGTATATTTTTGAATTCATCGCTGTGCCTCATTTTGCCTCAGTCCATTCTCATTGGTTTTGACCGGTCGTGTGTACGCAGCCTTAGTCTCTGAATAGGAACGCCTACTCCCGCGGGATCCACTACCCGGAAGCCGGGGGGAAAAAGCTATACGGCGGTATGTACAGCGGAAAAAAAACAACATACTGTACATGTCGGCAGTATGCTGGATGGAATGGTATATACACGTTTTTAGGGTGAACCTCCGCTTTAAGCTTTATCCTTTTCGCCTGGAAGAGTCAGATGCATAGGATAATGTACCCAGGATTGATGCCGCATTAGACTACTTGTTATATTACCTTACCCCTGGATGACTCCACAGCCTTTAGGGATGTTATGGATAGAAGGCTAAATATGGAATTGATGCAGACCTATCTGGGGGCTGGCACCGTGTGTAGACCGGCAGCCGTCTTGACCTCGGTAACCAGTGCCATGAGAGCTTGGGTAGTCTCTAGCAGTTCATCAGCTGGTCAAAGAGCAGACCTGTCGCCATTGGTGGAGTTGAAGTTGGCAGCTGACTTTGTGGCAGAAAGCCCAGGGCAAATCAGGAGGCTAGAGTCCTCATATCCTCAAATCGCCTGAGACATAGACTAGCTGAAATTTCCAATGGTGTGACAATGCATGCTGACCCATTGCCTGTGAAGTGTAGTATTGTTAAAAGAACCCCAGAAGTCGTCTGTTGGATGCTGTGGCCATCAGATTTATGTCCTGGTCCCCCACATTGAAAAAAATCTCCTGAAGATATCTCCTGATCAAGGACCACTCATTGCGTTCTAGAAAGTGACCACTCTGACCATCTGCTAGAGAATTCTCCACCCCTGGGAGATAGGATGCTGTCAGAGAAAGTAGATTCTGTTCTGCCCACCAAAATCTTTCTGCATCAATCTGAAATAGTGGTAAGCTCTTTGTTCCACCCCGATTGCAGATGTAGGAAACTGCAACTTCATGTGGGAAGCCTATGTATTTTTACTTTTAAAGGGGTTGTCCTGTGGGGTTGTGGGGCAGGGATGACCTATTAGTAGGCTGACATGATGAGAATCCAGGAAAGGAATTACGGTAAGTATGGAAACAATTTTCCGTAATGTAGAGTCATACAGTATAGAGTGCCATGTTCTAACAGAGGGACGGGAACTTCCCATCCTGGCTTCGGAGCAAAATCAAGCTGAGCGGTGCTCATCCTTTCACATGGAGCTTTGTATTCTATGAGTGAAAACTAAGCTTCCAATGATTGACTGAGATGGGCTGATGAGGTCACAAACTCCGCCTCAGCCAGAGGAGGCCTTGTATTCATTCAGAGAATACAAAGCTCCCTGTGAATAGCTGAGCAGCCAACATGATTTTGGCCCAGGAGCGAGACAGGACATTCCCAACATGCTGCAGTAACACAGCGCTGTATACTGTATGTAGAAGAGGCTATACAAATTTTATACAGCACACTCAGCTGATGTTAGTGAAGTAAATTGGACCAGCTAGGTCCAAATGAACCATTTAAAATTAAGTGAAACATTAAGATTAGCTTTAACCATTTTGTCTCTGTGGACGTGGGTTTAAAACCGTAGCAGCCATGAGCTTGTATTTTTTTTTCAGCCTGCTCCCCACTGTTCTATGGAGCAACCAATTTGATAAAATGTTGCACAAATATTGTGCCAAATAATAAAAAAAAAAACATACATATATATTTATTTTTTTAAGGCCTCTGCTTTCAGAAAATATAAACTGTTCTTGGTTTTTAAGTAATTATATAGCCAAAAATGCAGATTTTGTGTGTATGCTCTAGAGGGGAATGATTTAAAATGTGTAAAAAACAAACAACATTACTCAGGACTTCAGTATATGGAGCAAAGTAAAAAAAGTATTAAAGCTGAACTCCAGGTAGATATAAAAGACACAAATCAATGCACGTTTTAAATGCAGCTAGTAAAAGTACCCACAATTTTACTTGCTAAAAGCCACCTGCAAACCTCTATACAGTGGTACTCAGACTGCAAGAGGGAGAGGCAGTACTGGGACAAATGGGGTGCACTGCATGCAAATCTTCTGACACAAAGCGTGTTGATAGGAGAAGCATCCAGTCAGCAGGCTAGAAGCAGAGAAAGGCCACCACTATATACCTAGGCACAGGCAGCTCTACAATATATGTAGAGCTGCCTGTGCTGTACTGCAGAGCGGTTTAATTCTCAAGACTGGATGGATGAAAACAAATGACTATTTGGCCGTTTTTCAGAAAATTAGGATTAAAAAGAAAAAAAATTGTGCTTGAGACAGAGAGACAGAGACAGAGCGAGAGAGAGAGAGAGAGATACCTGGATTTAAGGGATAATAAGGCAGGCCTCCACCACAGGCTTCATCCTCTGTTTTTACCACAACGACAACATAGAAACCCCCTTGGTTAAAATCCTTTTTCTGAAAGGCGATGAGAGAACATTAAGGCTTGAGCTTTTAAAATGGGAAAAACAAAGCGGCAGCCTACAGCATACTGATAAAATGTATCACAGCACATACACACACCAGGGACAGCAACACAAACATCCAGTATAGCCATATCACATACATTGATCATTTACATTAAAGTGATGTCATGTCAATTATAATGATGATTAACATCAGCATATAAGAGGTTATGTTCCATTGATAGGGAAGATTAGTAAAAATCTGCATATAAGATGTTATGTTCCATTGATAGGGAAGATTAGTAAAAATCTAACTGTTTAAATAATAAAATAATAATAATTTTCAACAGAAGTTTTAGATAACTATACCTTAAAGCGCAACTATACTTTCGTTGAACCCCCCCCCCCCCCCCCCCCCGGGTGATGTATGTACATTGCAATGATCCTAACAACCTTTGTTGCAGATTCCTACCTTTTGTTATTCTTAAAAACGGAGGTCCGGTTAAAAAAAAAAATAATAATTAAAAGTCAGCAGCTACTAACACTGTAGCTGTTGACTTTTAATAAGGACACTTACCTGTCCAGGGTGCCAGCGATGACGGCAGCCCGAAGCCGAGCAATCGCTTGGGTCTCGGCTGCCCCGCTGCCATCCTCGGTGAGGGAATCAGGAACTAAAGTGTTGCGGCTATACCGCCTAATTCCCTACTATGCATGCGTGAGCCACACGGCGCTACGTGAATGGGCAATGTCTCCTGGGACACACACAAGGTCCCAGATGACACCGCTCCCCCATTCCCCAGGAGGCAGCGCGAGGAGAAGAAGAAAGAAGATGGACCGTGGATCAGGAAGTGGCAGATCAGGACGATTGGCCTAGCAATGGGCACTTCTGGTATGTATTTTTTATTTATTTTTTTGCAGCATTTTAGAATTTTCTTTTTTTTTCAAGGTGGAGCTCCATTTTAAGAAATCCCTGTGTGTTTGTCTGTGCCTCTGTACTCAGTAGGTCTAATAGGAGTGGTTTCATAATTATCAGTCAGCTGTGGCAGCTGCAGGGCACTAATGGAGAAAGCTGCTGGGCCTGCATCCCTTTAGAAGTGATTTCCTATTGGAAATATTTCACCAAAAATGAAACTTGTTGCAGGGGATGCCTGAAATCTAACTTGCATCTTAGACAGACTTTTGGGAAAATTGGTGAGCCAATCACACAAGCAGGCAATTATGTATCTGGGGGGTGGTCAGTACACATTGTGTTTACAGAACAACTCCAGGTAGCCATATTGCATTGCATTTATAGAAAATGATAGCAGATTGGAAAGGTAATTTGTAATAACATTCAATTACAGTATGACTTGTATCGCAATTGTACACGCTATATTTTTTTATTTGCTAATTTTTCTCCACACGAAGGTGGAGTTACCATTTAAAGCGGTGTTCCAGCTGCGATTTATTTTTATTTTTTTAAAGTCAGCAGCTACAAACACTGTTGCTACTGACTTTTAATAAGGACACTTACCTGTCCATGGAGCCCGCGATGTCAGCCCCATCAAGGCAGATCTGTCCATCGCATCGGGTGCCGGCACCACCATCCTAACTTAGGGAAACAGGCAGTGGAGCCTTGCGGCTTCACTGCCCATTTCCTACTGCGCTGCACTTTGTGAATTGTCGGCTGTCTTCTGTGACACACACACACACGTCCCAGAATACAGCCACCCCATTTCCCAAAAGGCAACGCGAGGGAGGAAGAAAACTAGGAGCTCCACGGAGAAGGAAGCTTAAGATTAGGAAGACTGCCTAGCAACAGGCTTTTCTGGTAAGTACAACTTTTTTTTTTTTTTTACATATTTTAAGGAGAATGTTAATGTAATTTAGTTTTTTTTTACAGTGGACCTCCGCTTTAAGCATATAGAAAAACAGATAAAGGATTAAATTAGATATTGTTTAAATAAGAAAAAACACTGACATTCAAATTTGTATAAATGGAGAAGACAGTATGGACTTAAAATACAAAGCTCAGTCACCTGCACTGTGATGGCAGCTTTTTTGGTCATCGTCTGATACATGCCAGTGAAAGCCACATTATTATCGAGGTCATATACTGGGCACTGCAAGAAAAAAAAGCCAACAACGTTTACAAATAAAAAAGCTGTTAACAATGGGATGTTCCCAAAAATGTATCAAAATATGGTATAGGTGGATAAAGTAACAGGCCACCCTGGGAGAGGATGGAGTACAAGGCGACAAGCAGGGTACAGTGTTGGGCCGGATAATTTTGCAGCCGCAGAATTAGGGCCATATTAGCTTTTACTCGGATTATGGTGTATTCGGTGGTCAAAGGCTCAGCATCAGAACTGCAAAACTGGATTAGGGATGGTATTCAGAAGAAATAAATTATGCATTTTTTTTGCAAAAGTTTTTGATAGGTCTACAGGTTGTTGTCATACATGTTCAAAAAATGATAGAAATCATAGTATTAATTTTGTATAATTCTAATTCAAATCTGGACCTGGAACTTTATGCTGAGTTGTATGCATTCGCTGTTGCACTGCATAGCTGGCTGGCTAGTGTTACAGCAAGAAATATACTGTTCTGCTGCTCTACTTTTGCCAATGATTATGTGCATGGTAAATAAAAAAACAACATTTTAAAAAAAAAGAAAATAAGAAAAAAGCCATTACTGGTAAACTTTTTAAAATAAAAACACCAACTGCAAATATTATCTAAAGTAGAATTCCAGAAGTGAAGAAATATCCTTTATGGACCTGCCGCAGCAGAAGTTGAAAACTTTCCAGACTTTGGAATAAATTGCTCTGGTAACACTCTGTTAGATAGGTTGGTTGCTACCCTCCTATCCGAAAATCCCTTCTTCCTCAAAAGCTGCTCTTCAGAAGCCAAGCTGTGAGTTTTAGCTAGAGGACCTTGTATCAGCAGGTCCTGTCTCAACGGAAGGTGCCAATACGGTTCGAACCATGAGCCCTGAGCCCATCGACCGCTCATGTGAGCCCCCCATCCGTTGTTAACCTTACTTGGACCAGGAAGGACCATAACAGACCTGCTAAAAATCTTATCTGGTTCTCCTTTTCACCAGGGTGGGAAACGTCACTAGCGAGTCCAGCAAATCTTGCTTGTGATCCCAGACTTTTAAAAATAAACTTCGCAGGGGTCTGAAGTGAAGTCTTACCCATTGAATTTCAGGTATGGAAGAGGTCAGGGTTCCCAATGCCGACACAATCTTCCTGACGGACACAAGCTGACTGGACTGCGACAATAACACTACTTTCACCAGCTTTTTCTTCTTTTCTTATGGAAGAAAGATCTTTTGCTCCACTGAGTTAATACGATACCCCAAGAATAACACCTCCTGCGAGGGAACCAGATTAGACTACTTGAGGTTTAAGATTCATCCTATGGACTCTAGGTAAGCAAGAGCTCTGACCAAGTTCTGCTAAGCATTTCTCTGGTTTGAGCGAAAAACAGCAGATTGTCCAGATAAGGAATCACTGAGATTTCTTCTAGATGCAAAAGGTGCCAATGCTTCGGCCATTACCTTCGTAAAAACTCTTGGGGCCGATGACAGGCCAAATTGGAGTGCTTTGAACTGCAGGTGTAACACCTTCTTCCCTACCTTCAATGCCAACCTCAGATATTTTTGGGACCTGGTGGCGATTGGTATGTGAAGGCAGGCATCCTGTAAGTCTATTGATGCCATGTAAAACCCTTGGTTCAGGAGGTTTTTGACTGAGAAGATGGAATTCATCCGAAATCTTCTGTACTCTACCGAGCGATTTAGTACCTTGAGATTTAGGATGAGATTGAACTTTTCCTGAGGGTTTCTGAACGAGGAATACATGCGAGTATAAACCCTGGAAGAACTCCGTTGTAGGGACCGGAACAATGACTCTCTGTGATCTCAGTTCCTGAATTAGGGACTTCATGGCGAGAGCCTTGGCCAGATCCCTTGGAGCATTTGTCCCCAAAATCTTCTTGGAGGTTCTTCCGTGAATTCGATCACATACACCTGGATGTGTAAAATGAACTGGTTTGGTGTAATGCCTCTCCACTGTAGAATAAACTCCTTGAGTCTTCCTCCGACTGGCAGGAAGGAGTCACTGCAACTTTCCGAAAGTCGCAGGAGGATTGAAGAACACTCCACTCCTACCTTTGGGCTTTTAGAAAGCCCATGGCTTCCTTTTACCTTGCGTTTTTTCTTCCTGCTGCCTTTCTGAGCCTGAAAAAAATTAAATAAAACGCTTATGTGTCTGTACCTTCTTTTTCTTGAACGGAAACCATTTCTTCTTATTGGCTGTGCGGTCAAGAATGGATTCTAGTTCTGAACCATAACAGCAAATCCCCTGCAAAGGGGATGCTACACAGCCTGTTTTATTGATGCTGCATCTCCAGGCCAGGTTTTTAGCCAGAAGGCCCTTCTAGCAGAGTTTGTCAACACTGCAGACTTAGCTGACATACGCATTGACTCTGCTGAAGCATCCGAAATGTATGACACTGCTGCAGATAAGGTTGTAAAGGAATACGCAGTAATATGGGATTTCATCTGGTTAATCCAGTGCTCAAAATTACTAGCAACGCATGTTGTTGCCATTTCCTGGCTTCAGACTGATCATAACCAATTGCCAGGCTCTTTTAAGGAGTAGGCCCATCCTCTTATCCATGGTTCCTTTAGTGTGCCCATATCTTCAAAAGCGATGTTGGTTGACTTTGAAACCTGCGAGAAAGAGGAACCAAGTTTTGGGACCTTGTTCCAGATGGAGTCAGGATTTTCCCCAAATGGGAATCTTTCTTTTGTAGGCCCGAGAAAATAATGGTTTCCTCTCTGGCTCCAGCCATTCTTTTATAATCATGTCTGTGATTATTGAATGGACCGGAAAAGTGCGGCCTTTGGAGTCTCCTAGACTTGCATACATGCGGTTGTGCAGAGAGAGCTCCTCATTCTCCTCCTCCTCTATCCCCAAGGTAGCGTAGATTACTTTCAGGCGTCCCCCTACCTCTTCCAGGGACATCTTGTACTTGGAGGCGGCATCAGCCTCATTTTCCTCTTCCTCAGAATTTGTCCTCTCTTGAGCAGGGGAAACCGGTTCTTGAGAAGTATCGTGGGAGGCTGGACCTCCCATCTGTATCTGAGGAGCCCCCTGAGACTCCAATAACGGCTGAGGAGCCCTGGGTTCCCCTGAAGGTCCTGGCTCTTCTCTCAGGTTTGACCTGAAAGCCAAAAAAGGTGGCCCGGAGCTCATCCTTAATGGTTGTAACAGATCGCCACAAATGGATGGAGACGCCTCCTTGACTAAATCCGAGATACAATCTGCAGAAAGAGGCTTTGTCTAGGATTTGCTTTTTTTGCAAACAGAACACCTTCTCTTTACTGGCTGAACAGAGCTCTTAGCCTTGACAAATAGAAGAGAAAAAAATAATAGAAAACCACGCTGGAATGCTGCTGCTCAGCAGGCACAAATATAAAAAACAACCAGGTGCACTAGGAAAGGACCTCTTACTTCCCTGTGCCCAAGCAAGCCCCACCACCACAACCAACCCTTGTGGAGTCCTCTACCACTAGGCAGAAGGTGCCAACCCTCTAGCTGCTGCACTGCCACATTCACTGGGTAGAACTCCTGCCCAGGTGGAGGAAGGGGGGTGATAACCTATAGGAGAAACGACCACAGTAAGAAAGGAACACAGGGCCAGATTCACAAATGAGATGCGACGGCGTTTCTCCTGATACGCCGTCGTATCTCTGTTTCTATCTATGCGACTGATTCATAGAATCAGGTACGCATAGATATCCCTAAGATCCAACATGTGTAATTGTTTTACACTGTCGGATCTTAGGATGCAGTACCGCGGCCGCCGCTGGGGGGAGTTTGCGTCGTAAACCAGCGTCAGGTATGCAAATTAGGAGTTACGGCGGATCCACGACGGTTTTTCGCGTTCGCTACGTCGCTAGTCTAGTTTCCCGTCGCAAAGTTACACTTTTTTTTTGGTGCCCTAACTTTAGTCAGCAAGTGTATTGCTGTCTAAAGTATGGCCGTCGTTCCCGCGTCGAAATTCAAAATTTAACGTCGTTTGCGTAAGCCGTCCGGGAATACGGAAGTACGCTACGTGCGTCGCCGTTCAAAAAAATTACGTCACGGCGCGCAAAGCACGGCGGGAGTTAAGAAACGGAGCATGCGCAGTAGGTCCGGCGTGGGAGCGCGCCTAATTTAAATGGCACACGCCCACTTAAATTGGCCCTCCTTGTGCCGGAGGCCGCCTGCGTAGTTTTCATCGCAAGTGCTTGGTGAATCAGGCACTTGCGATGAAAAATTGCGGCGGTGTAGCGTATCTAGGATACGTTACGCCGCCGCGATTCTACGTGAATCTGGCCCACAGTGCCTTACCTTAGTCTTGCTGGTGCTTTGGTTGCCCCCATATTCACGGCACTTTCCTCCATTGCAGAGTGCACTGTGGTTGAGTGGCTGAAGAAAAGCCAGTTCCTGGAATCAAAAAACGCCACCACGCTGAACCAGAAGCTTAAAAAGGCACTAGGTGACCCTGCCCTCTCCCCCTGTGCTTTGCGGCCAGGAAATTGCGTCACGCACCCGACCCGAAAGTGCCGCCTCTTCCTGTGCGCTACACAGGACATAGCCGAGGGCTCTCCCTCCCTGGCCACCAGAACAATGGCGACTGATCAACCCTACACCGCTGCTGTCCCAACATGCGGGGGGGGGCCTCCACACAGCGCCCATCTGCAAAGAAAACTGGGCAGCCCTTCACAGGCAGTACAGGCTCTCCCAGAGCACGGAAGGGGGAGTGGGAGCAAGTGGGAAAATCACATCTCCTGCAGATGAAGAAAAAAAAAAAAAGAAGGGTGAGCCCCGAGAGATTATGGCTCTCACCAGAGGTGTTTCTCCAGCTGGAGGAATCACAAAAAAAACAAAAAAGAAACTTAAGGAAACTGCATGGAGGCCTCCTATTAATGCTTTGGATGAGGAATTTCCTGTTCTGGGAGGAGCCATGATCTCTCTCGGGTGTTGACCAGAAAATATGTTTTGGGAAAAAACGCATTGGTGTGAATGGGGCCTAAAAGAAACCCCTTATAAAAACAAAAACACTAAATGTGACAACTCTTCTTTGTGTTTGTCACTCTCCAGTGCCTTAAGCTAGGCTCAGGCCCATGTGCGTAGCTGTGAGAATCGCAGTGATTCCCGCAACGAAAATGTGTTGCTCTTAGGAGATGTGTGGGGCTGCCCGACGCATTTCAACCCACATCGCTTTTGCCGGGAACCTCAGGGAAAGATGCATGCAACTTTCTTTTGCGGATACGCAGGCACTGCAGCCTATTCATTTGTATGGTTTGGTGTGAACCTAGTCCTAGTGCAACTCCTTTACCACCACTTCCCCCAATGTGCTAAAAAGTCACCAGCAACTACCGCCAGTAACTGCACACTCTAACGCTAATGTCTCCTAACTCCTGTACTGCTTAAGCGCACATTAGTCAAAGTGTATGCAAACTCAAATAATTAACTTCTCTTATTTGCTCACCTTTGGTCTGATACCATTGAAAGCAGATGTTATCTTGGACTACAGAATCATTAAATTCGAATTTCATGCTATAACTATTAAATCTAAAATGTGCTCTCACCCCCATTCTAAAGCCAACGATACATGGATCGAAATTCGTCTAGTTCAGTATGAGCCAGCTGGTTGTGCACAATTGGATCTATTGATCGACTTGTGTACAACCAGCCTGTTTCTTTTCCCCTCCAAAAGATCAGTGCCACTGGCAATAGCAGGCAACACTGATCAGCATACAACAGCCCAGCACATCGAATGAGTGGATGGAAGATTTTTTTTTATTCAACCTGCTGGTTAAACTGAAAAATAAAAATTAATCATGTCTTGCCTGCCTAACACCTATCCTAACTACCCTGTAGAAGGAAGATGCATATACTTATTTTCTGTGGTGCTCTAGGCAAGTTACGTGATCGGCTCCCTGCAAGAGCTTCGGGGGAGAGGAGGGACAGCTGACAAAGTCCTCCTGAATTCACAGGCTTCACTGGCAGCAGCAGAAATCAAAAGGCTCCTGCTGCTGTCAGTCAAACCCTGTGAAGAAAGGAACAGAGGGTGTGGCTGAGCAGCTGTGTGTGTATATGGACACACATAGCCTGGCTTGGGAGCATGCACAGGAAGAAGATGCAGAGAGAGCCAACAAGAAAACACTAAAGAAAAGAAAAAGGGACCACTCTGTAAAATTTCTTTAAAAATCGCTGCAAAGAGCAAGCATTCTTTATTTCAGGAAAAAATAAATGCCTATTATATGACTTTAAAAAAGTATAGAGAGGCGGTGTATAATGCCTCGTACACAAGATCGGTTTTCCTGGTGGTCAAAAGTCCGGAAAACCGAGAACCTGCTTGGTTGCTTTTCCCGTGTACACATGGCCGGTTTTCCCGACAGGAAAACTGCCATGACAGCTTTGGTCGGGAAAACCGGCCATGTGTATGCTTCACTGCATTGTTTCCCAAAGGAAAACTGCCGAGCATAAAAACGCAGAGAATCGCGGCGGGAAAAAAAGAGAACAAGTTCTAATTTCTTTGCTCGCAGTTTTCCTGTCGGGAAAACTGCTATGGAGCATACACACGGCCGGTTTTCCCAACCAAAAGCAAACATGGCAGTTTTCCCGTTGGGAAAACCAATCGCGTGTACGAGGCATAAGGTGCATACTTGGCCTTCAAAAATAAAGGCAGTGTGGCACTAAAAAATGTGGTCCAACAGCAAAAGGTTTACCGTTATCACAATGTAAGTTAGGACCTCTCTATAGCCATATCAGGCCTTCGAGCAAAAGTATAGAAAAACTTCTGTCCTCAGAGGGGGAAATCTGTATCAGGAAAGAGGCAGATTATAGAGGCATATAATCACCTACAAGGCTCAGTTCTTCTAAGAATTTGAAAAGTGTGGAAAATCTAAAAATGACTTTGACTGTCAATAAGCTAAAGCTAACAGATAAACCTAAATAGGAGTTTAAATATAAAGTTTGCTCTATTATTTAACATATAGCATACTGTATTAACTCAGTTGTGACAAGTTCTCTTTACAAGAGGCCAATGGCAACAGAAATACATAGACTGCAGCTGTCCGAGTGACAGAAAACCTATGGATTCTATACTTTCTGATTGACCTTTTCTGGGACAAGTTTTAAAGCAATTAAAGTCAGAACTGCTAAGCTGTATACTTGTTCAGCCCTAATGACTCATAGGATTAGCGTGGCAGTCAGGCATCTAGCATTTTTCAAAAAGTGGTTAACAATTGCAGCCCTACATATTTCTCTTAGGACAAATTGTTCTGGGTCATATTGATCCAAGGACACCTTTCTTTTTAAATAATTATCTAATATGCTCTCAACCAAACCGCTTGTTGTCGTTTGTACCCACCAGAATATCTTGAACTGAGATGACAGAACAGGGGAAGGCAGTCGGAGAAGAAACCTTTACAATCACAGAGTCCACATCCGCAGGAAACACGTATTTAAAATACTGCAAAGAAGCCAAAGTAAAGGGGTGAGGAACAGCAAAAAAAAATAAAATAAGACTTTTTACATGAAAACATGAAAAACTGAAAGCTCTCATAATGTATACGGTGTTCAATGTTTATTTTGAAGGGGACCAAACACATTTGTTCTAGTTCAAGAGCCTCAATATGCTATATGCCACTGAGCTGGAAAACATAGGCTATCTATATACTTACATGTTTCTATATTGCAGAAAGTTAATCATAAACCTCAATACACTGCTATTCAAAGATTAATCACCTTTATTTACAAGTTAGGCTGACTGTGGTGAGAGATGCTACAGACTTGGAATCATCAAGGCCAGGCACCTGCATTGACATAAATTAAAGCTTTAAATAAATCAATAGTATTGATTCTTAAAATAAGCAAAAGTAATACTACTATTGTTTTTAATCTGGAGGTTTAAAAGTAAACTAGATCCGTTTTGGGTCGATTTTATTTGCTACTTAACATGCAACACATACCACAGGATTCCGACAGCCCCGTGGCTTAGCTAAAGAGACTGCACAACAAAACTGCTTGTTTTAAGGCACAATTTGTTGTAATAAAATGTCAGACTGGGCTGTCCAAGAAGAGTCAATGACAACCAATAGGCTTCTCTCATCAGAGTTTGGGTTACTTCTTTAAAAAGAAGTAACCCAAGGTTTACCATGCTGGCTCAAAAGTATAATATTTTATAGAGGCACCAGGGGATCTGCAAAGGCAAAACACTGTATGGTTTACAAACGGTAGGGTTCCTCTTGGGCCTCGTACACACAACGGACCGTTTTCATCGGATATGTCCGCTGGCGGATTTTGGTCTGATGGCTGTACACACCATCAGACCAAATTTCCCGCGGACAGCGAACGCGGTGACGTGGCCACGACGACGTGCGCGACCCTGGAAGGTCAATGCTTCCACGCATGCGTCGAATCACTTCAACGCATGCGAGGGCTTTCGGCCGAGCGGACATGTCCGGTGAGTCGTACAGACGACCGAACATGTCCAACGGACAGGCTTCCAGCGGACATGTTTCTTAGCATTCTAAGAAACATTTTTCCGCTGGAAACCTGTCCGATCCGCCGGAAAATTGTCCGGTCGGCCGTACAGACGACCGAACATGTCCGCGGAAACTGGTCCGCGGACCAGTTTCAGCAGACATGTCCGGTCGTGTGTACGAGGCCTTACACATTCCATCATTAAACTGTAGGAAGAAGATACCTACATGTATGATCACATACCTTGCCGAACACCATATGAGCCCCACAGAGCTCTCGAACACAAAGAGAAACTTCAGGAACTGAAGCCCATCTATCACACCTCATTAATGGCTTGGAAGGATGTCAACTATAGTGATTGACCAACAGTAAGGGGCAGTTGAAGGCAGGGCCAAGTACAATTTCAGTTTTTGAGGTCTTTATTTTCATATTTGAGTATCCAGGTCTTTGGAATACCCAGGGAAATCTACAAAGTGTGAAGCATACATACAGGCATTTTCAAGTGCTTATTTTAAAAGGTCTGACTGTAGTATAGCAGAATTACAGTATACAGCGAGTGAAATAAGTATTGAACATGTCACCATTTTTCTAAGTAAATATGTTTCTAAAGGTGCTATCCATACATACAACGAAACCAAAACAAATAAGTTCAGAAATTAAGCTATGTGTAATAAAATGGCATGACACAGGGAAAAAGTATTGAATGGGATAACTGAAATGTATTTAATACTTTGTTCAAAATTCTTTGTTGGTAATGACAGCTTCAAGACGCCTCTGTATGGAGAAACTAGTCGCATGCATTGCTCAGGTGTGATTTTGGCCCATTCTTCCTCACAAGCAGTCTTTAACCTGTTCCCTACCGAGCCATAATATTATGACGTCGGCAGGAACTATCCGTCCTTCAGAGTGGACGTCATATGACATCCTGTGCATCGCGGCCGCTAGGGGGCGCGCGCCGACATGTGGTGAAAATTTCATGTCAATAGTACCGTTAAAAATGGTGACGTGTTCAATACTTCTTTTACCCGCTGTATGTGAAGAAAGATCTCCTGGAGTTGTTATTGAAGAGGATTGTCTCCTAGTAAATCTTGATGGGCACATGCAGAGGTATAAAATAGAACCTTCAGGGCCCTGGTGCAAGAAACCAAGATGGGCCCCCCTACCATCCAAGCCCCCGGGCTAACAATTTTGGGAGGGTGTCCATGGACATCCTCCCAAAACCGTGCTTCCCGCATGACCCCTGGGACATGCATCCAGTGCAATCACAGTGGCCCTTTACCACGTGATCAGCTGATCACATGTAAACACATTGCTGGTTATCTGCAGCCCTTTCCTCCCACGCAGAGTCTATGTTCGGAAAAGACTGCCATTTACTGTCAAGAACGACAGTAAATTGTTTACACTGATAATCAGTGACCCAATCATCAGTGCCATCTATCAATGCTCATCAATGCCACCTATTAGTGCCCATCAATGCTGCCTATCAGTGCTCATGAATGCCGCCTACAAAAGTGTTACCCATCAGTGCTCAATAATGCCACCTTTACTGCCCGAGTTCTGCCTATCAGTGTTCCTCAGTGACCATCAGTGCCACCTATCATTGCCCATCAATGCCACCTATTAGTGCAGCCTATCAGCGCAAATTAGTGCCTCCTATCAGTTCTCATCAATGTGGCCTAGCTGTGCTCATTAGTGCCTCCCATCAGTGACCACAAGTGCCTCCCATCAGTGACCACAAGTGCCTCCCATCAGTGACGACGATCAGTGCCGACTTGCAGTGACGGAATGCTCAGTCGCTGTCGGGGGGCTCAGCGGGGCTGCTATTCACACGGCTCTGATCGGAGAGTATGTCTTATGGAACAGTAGCACAGAGACACCGGCATTGACATTCTATTTTCCTCTCTGTCCGTCCTCTATCACACGGGATGACAGAGGACACAGATGATCTGACTGCTCTGCCCTTCTCCCCCCTCCCCTCTCCTGTGTGTGCTCAGCGGGAAATGTGAGCTTGTTGGCTTTACACTTGACTGCCCGCGGAGCACACACAAGAGAGGGGAGGGGTCGGTCAGCTGTGTCCTCTGTCATCCTGAGAGAGGACGAATGGAGGGGGAAATATAAAGTCAATGCCGGTGTCTGTGCTACCGTTCCATGTGTGACACGTTCTCCGTTCAGAGCCGTGTGAATAGCAACCCCGCTGACCCCCCCCCCCCCCACCTGATAATTACGCCACTGGGTACATGGACTATAGCATTGGGCACTTAACATTTCTACATTTTTGTTCTAAGGGAATATAGGTTTCATTACAGCACCAAGGTGTCTATATTTGAATACATGGCAGCTTAGTGCCAAAAACTTTGATATGCAGGCATAGCAAACCAATCTAACTTAATTTAATGGTGGCACAAAAGGAAAATCACATGGTTTTAAATGGTGCCCGTTTACATCAATGTAGTGCAGCTCAATTTTAGAAAAAGCTCCCGTGCTACTTTGATGCAATTCTAGCATTATACTGGCCCCATAGAACATGCTAACCACATCCAAGTAGCATCCAAGTTGCATCACATGATCACAGCATTGTGATGCTAGCAGCTAGCTGTGTATATAAACATACCAGGTATGGAACTGCTATATGAAATATATTGTCAAATTAAATTTCAACTGTTGCCAGGCTATGGGCATTCAAATATTTACATATATATTTTACAAGGAGCAAATTAAAAACAACCTCCCACTTACCTCCGTAACTGCAGGCACTATGGCGCAATTTATCCTCAAAATTCACAACAACAGGAGCACTAAAGTCCCTCAAGTCATTCTCTTAGCAGCCCAGCTCCCCTCCAACAGTATCTGCTATGTTTTTACATTAGAGATTGGAATGCTGGAAAGCTACTGAGTAACTGCGTGGAGGGGGAGCAGGGTAATATGACCTACTGACATAATGACTTGGGGAAGACTTCTGTAGTGTTCCTGCTGTGAACATGGAGGACAAATTGCTCTACAGTTTGGGCAGCTAAACAGGTCAGAATCTTAACCGCATTCACAGTACTCTCTGGATTTCTCTCCCAAGCTATCCCATTTCTTGGAATATTTGGACAGAGTACTGCAAACTCTTATTCTGATTTCAACCAATGTCTGTGCTGCTAAGAAACAGTCCATTAATTTATCTGGTTTTCAACTATCCCTCATCTCCCATGTGACCACCACAGAAGGAGAAAGAACTTCTGTCAGGTTTTTGCATGCCTAACAGTCACCATACACGTTAACCAACTGTACAATGTTTGTACAACTTATTTATGGGATCACAATTATGTAATATGGAGGACTTACTGTAGCAATTTTATAGTTGGGAGATTGCATAGATTGTAACATGTATGGTGACCTGAAAGGAGAACTATATATTTTTTTTATGTATTTAACTCCTCAGGGGAACACCTGCATACAGCACTTGGTCCTGTTCTGATCTGTGTCCCCTAAAAACATCTGTTGGCTGCTCCATCCCCATTTAAAGCCCTAATTATGGGCGTCTTGTGTGGGAGGCACAGTCAGCACAGAGTACCGCACCCCTCTAAACTGAGTCAATCCATGCTGCTTGTTCATTCAGAATAGTAAAAGATCATTCAGAGTTTGGCTCATTGTAAAGTATTTGCCCCTGTGTGTACAAGCCTGCAGTTACATTATACAGAGCTGCAACTCTGATTATTTTTTTTACTATTCTGAAAGAAAAACAAAATGAAAACAATGAAAGAACAAGCAGCGCTGCTCACTCAATAGAAGTGAAAGATCACTCAGATGTCTGGCTCTCTGTGTGTCTATCATGGCTGCTTGTACCTGTGTATAGCACAGCCCGACAAGGTTGATCACTCATTCATAAAACTGAAAGCTCACACAGGCCTGCAGTGCTGTGTCATTCATGGGCCGAGCGGTGTATGTGTAAAAGCATCCCTGATAGACACACAGCACTGTCAGCTGAGTGATCTATTTTTGTGAAAGGCAACCACTGCTGCCGGACACCAGAGCTGCCAATCACATGTCCCTTTCCTTTGGAGCAGTGTTATCAAACGGGGGCGGAAAACCTGCCTGATCATGCTGCTTAGAAATGAAGGGACGGATTCAAACAAGACCAAATGCTATATGCACTTGGTCCCATAGGGAGTAAAAAAAAAAAAAAAAAAAAAAAAGTATAAAAATTGTAGATCTTCCTTATTCTATCCAAAGAAAATTAAATGTTTGTGGCAGTTTCATTTTGCAGCAGTCACTATGGATGAGAAAGCTAGATGGAATAACAATTTGGAACAGAGGTATACAGGGAGTGCAGAATTATTAGGCAAATGAGTATTTTGACCACATCATCCTCTTTATGCATGTTGTCTTACTCCAAGCTGTATAGGCTCGAAAGCCTACTACCAATTAAGCATATTAGGTGATGTGCATCTCTGTAATGAGAAGGTGTGTGGTCTAATGACATCAACACCCTATATCAGGTGTGCATAATTATTAGTCAACTTCCTTTCCTTTGGCAAAATGGGTCAAAAGAAGGACTTGACAGGCTCAGAAAAGTCAAAAATAGTGAGATATCTTGCAGAGGGATGCAGCACTCTAAAAATTGCAAAGCTTCTGAAGCGTGATCATCGAACAATCAAGCGTTTCATTCAAAATAGTCAACAGGGTCGCAAGAAGCTTGTGGAAAAACCAAGGCGCAAAATAACTGCCCATGAACTGAGAAAAGTCAAGCGTGCAGCTGCCAAGATGCCACTTGCCACCAGTTTGGCCATATTTCAGAGCTGCAACATCACTGGAGTGCCCAAAAGCACAAGTTGTGCAATACTCAGAGACATGGCCAAGGTAAGAAAGGCTGAAAGACGACGACCACTGAACAAGACACACAAGCTGAAACGTCAAGACTGTGCCAAGAAATATCTCAATGATTTTTCTAAGGTTTTATGGACTGCTGAAATGAGAGTGAGTCTTGATGGGCCAGATGGATGGGCCCGTGGCTGGATTGGTAAAGGGCAGAGAGCTCCAGTCCGACTCAGACGCCAGCAAGGTGGGCTGGTATCATCAAAGATGAGCTTGTGGGGCCTTTTCGGGTTGAGGATGGAGTCAAGCTCAACTCCCAGTCCTACTGACAGTTTCTGGAAGTCACCTCCTTTAAGCAGTGGTACAGGAAGAAGTCTGCATCCTTCAAGAAAAACATGATTTTCATGCAGGACAATGCTCCATCACACGCGTCCAAGTACTCCACAGCGTGGCTGGCAAGAAAGGGTATAAAAGAAGAAAAACTAATGACATGGCCTCCTTGTTCACCTGATCTGAACCCCATTGAGAACCTGTGGTCCATCATCAAATGTGAGATTTACAAGGAGGGAAAACAGTACACCTCTCTGAACAGTGTCTGGGAGGCTGTGGTTGCTGCTGCACGCAATGTTGATGGTGAACAGATCAAAACACTGACAGAATCCATGGATGGCAGGCTTTTGAGTGTCCTTGCAAAGAAAGGTGGCTATATTGGTCACTGATTTGTTTTTGTTTTGTTTTTGAATGTCAGAAATGTATATTTGTGAATGTTGAGATGTTATATTGGTTTCACTGGTAAAAATAAATAATTGAAATGGGTATATATTTTTTTTTTGTTAAGTTGCATGCGTCGAATTGATTCCGAGCATGCGTAGGCTTTTTCTGCGTTGGAATTGGCTACAGACGATCGGAATTTCCAACAAGAACTTTTGCTGTTGTAAAAATTGAGAACCAGTTCTCAAACATTGGTTGTTGGAAATTGCAACAGCAAAATGTCCGATGGAGCCTACACACGGTTGGATTTTCCGACAACAAGCTCACATGGAACATTTGTTGTCGGAAATTCTGACCGTGTGTACACGGCATTACTGTGAAGAAGCCTTTCCATATTTAGAGATTAAATCTCTTTTTTTCTAGATGTAAAGAGCCGCCCCCCCCCTCCTCTGTGATTAACTCAATAACTCAACACCAAGTTCACTATATGGACCCCTTATATATTTGTACATTATGATCATATCCCCCCTTAATCACCTCTTTTCAAGAGAGAATAAATTCAGATCCTCTAATCTTTCCTCATAGCTGAGCTCCTCTATGCCTCTTATCAGTTTGGTTATCCTTCTCTGTACTTTTTCAAATTCCCTGATAACCTTTTTGTGAACGAATGCCCAAAACTGAACTGCATATTCCAGATAAGGTCTTACTAATGATTCGTACAGGGGCAAAATGATCTCTCTCGTTTTTTTTTGACTTGTACCTAAAAAGGTAAGCCTATAATAAGGCTTACCTGTAGGTACTGTAAATATCTCCTAAACTTGACATCATCGGCACATGCACTCTGAAGGTCCGGCTTACCATGCCGGATCTTCAGAGCCCGTGCCTTAAACAGCAGCTCCTGCACGCATGCGCATGTGCTATGTCATAGCAGCTCCACTCACAGTGGCTGAGCCTGCGAAACCGGAAGAAACACTGGGAAAGGTGTCAGCTGTCTCAGAGGTGTGCGGGCGCACCTGCCGCAGTATAATATTGGTGGCTTGTTGGCAAGTGGTTAAATACAAAAAAGGGCTCGTTTTTGGAAACCGCAGCTTGGCATTACATGCTGTTAGTAAGCTTATGATCTACCAGAACACCCAGATCCTTGTCCACTCATTGATTCTCCCAGTTGTACTCCTCCTCTTGGTATGAATGATGCATGCATATTATTAGCCCCCTAAGTGCATAACCTTACAGCTTTCAGCATTAAACCTCATCTGCCACATAGTTGCCCAATTAAACAGTGCCTTGAGATTGGCTTGTCCACTGCATAGCTTGTTGTCATCTGCGAAAACTGGGTTCTCACAGAGCTAAGCTCCGCAATATCTGAACCATTGTTTCAAATTTTGAGAGACTCTTTATTACCTGGCTCAGTACCACTGGATTAATAGCAGGCCAATAAGGAACCTGAAAGCACCTTGGCACAACATTTTCTTTTGTATCGCCAGTCAAAACCCGATGGGTTACTAGTTAAGGGGATTTATGCATTTAAAGATAAGTGCCAGAAGAGGTGACTGACAAAGTGCTTCTTAAAAGCAATTCTGGATATATAGGTTAAATTCACTGATGCCTAAAGGGTTAAACAAGGAGTTAAATCTTCAGGTGTTCTTGGACTAATTAACTCCTCTTAAATGTTTCTATTCATTCACACTGGGGTGCTTTTCAGGCTTTTTGCGCTACAAAGAGCGCCTGTCCTGATGAAGCTAGAATCCCTAGCGAAACATGTAGACACATGTCCTCACACGCCTGACACCACTCCACGCTCCTGCCTGCCTCCACTGTAGCTTGGACAGTTCAGCGGTTTAGTGCACGCAGTTCATAAGTGAGACATTGAATCGCTGCAGCTTCGCCATCATTTGCTGCCCCTGGGTTTGGCATGAAGTTATGCTATGATTAAGGAAAGCAATTATCCACACAGTTTGGAAAGAAGATCTCTTCATTACTGAATTACCTAAACCCCTACTCCAGGGCTGAGTTACACATCTAGCACTGAAGCCAACCAACCCGGCAAAGCATTTGCTTAATCGCCTGTTTACAAGGCTTAACACTTTGAGAAGCTGGGGCCACCTTGCAAGTTACCTGAAATGTTTGGAGACTTTTCTTTCTCCCACAAGGAATAGATAAATATGCATGACTGCTTTTGTTTCTCATTTGCCTTTTTTCATTAGCTTCAGTGCTCATTACTGGAGATCAAGTTTCTGTCATACACCTGTGCCAGCCATTGGCTCCATGCTTTCACATGCTTTGCCGTACAGCGGCTGTAACAGATTCTTTGTTTGATCTACAAGGGGTGTCATTCTGCTTGTGAGGTGCTCTGATCAGATTGATTCATCTGGATACACCGCTTTCATCAGCCATCAGAGAACTCTCTTCATTTTCCCCCTGTTTGATTTAAACATTACCAGCATCACAGTTTGAATGCGATTTTCATTTAAATTCTGTTGGATTATCTCAAAATTAATTTTCTAGCATGTATGTGTATGCTGTCTGAGTGGTGTTTTGATGTTTTTAATTCATAGACAACGTTGTCTTTATTTTATAATGGTGGAAGGTTTATTAATTTATTTTTCTTTGAGTGTTTTTGATATGAATTGTTGTTCATCAATAAACTTTATATAATTTTTTATATAATTTTTTTTCATTTATGACTATGTACTCCAGGGGTGCCCAACCAGGGGCCCTCCGATGTGGCCTCCTGGTCTTGGATGGTGGACTGGCAAGCCCAGATTGTGTGAAAGAAGCCAGCGGTAGAGAAAGCAAGCGGCTGTGGAGCAGAGCCGCATAAGCCAATGCTTCCTGTATAGCGCCGCTCCTGTCATAGGCGGAGTGATGAGTGATACCTGCATGGGACAGCAGGTTTATTACTAAAATCACAGTGTATATATGGACATATCTGTTCTGCAGTGGTTACTGGGCTGCTTTCAAACTGATCCGCAGGTGTAGTGCAGTGCACCTGCGGCTTACCTGCACTGACCCATAGACTTCTGGTTAAACCTGTGAGTGTGGTGAGCTTTCAGAACGTGCATCACACCTGCAGAATATAATAGAATTCTATCTCAAAGTACAGCTAACCCACAGGAAAGCCACATGTGCACTGTGCTACACCCATGGTGTGGGTAAGACTGCAGACCATCAGTGTAAAAAGTAGACTTATGCCACGTACACATGATCCGAAAATCGGACGACAGATCGTCCGACTTTTTTCGTTTACTATTCGCAAGCAGAAACTAAATAGGTTACTAAAGTCACAAAAATTCTCGTACGACAGAAAAACAAAAAATAAATAAAAAATCGGAAGTGATGTCATGTGTTCTAATGTATTTGAGTTGCATTTTCAGACGACAACTGCACTGACTAAACGGAAATTGTACGATCTGGTATCGTACGAAGATTTTTTTTTTGCATGTCCCATAAAATAATAAATCGGATGAACGGTCATGATTGGCTCACGGAAACCCTGTACCAACGATCCGATTATCGTACGATTCTTCCTCGGACGTCATTTTTCGTACGATGTGTGTACGAGCCATTAGGCCCCTTTAACATGATCAGTCTGACCCAATTGGACCCTCCATTCACCTCTCACCTCCGCTCATTGTGGTCCGCGACCTGTTACCAAGTTGCTTAAGTGGCCCTCGCTCTTCAAAAGGTTGGGTGCCCCTGATGTACTTCTTCATTGCTAGAGCCCTGTGGCTCATTTAAAGCGGAGCTCCACCCTATTTTAACACTTGAGCTTAATTACATTGCAGCCTCGAATGAAGGAAGAAACTGAATTTTATTTTATTTATTTTTTTGTGACAGTACCTGTCCTATCTTCATCTGTCACGCTCCTTCCCGTCTATGTTAACTGTGGGTAGTCTGCGGGTATTGCGTCATTTCCCTTACCCGCACTGTCTCCTGGGAGCTTTTGTCATTGCTCCCAGGAGTCATTGACCGATGACGCCGCCACAGTTAACAACGGGGAAGCCGTGTTTACACACGGCTCTCCCCGTTCTTCAGCTCCGGGGATCGATCGCGGAACTCCAGCGGCAATCGGGTTCGCAGGTCCCAGAGCTTCGGACCGGGTTGCGGGCCCGCGACTGGACAATAGCACAGCACGTACCTGTACGTGCATGTGCCCAGCCGTGCCATTCTGCCGACGTAAATGTGCAGGAGGCGGTCCTTAAGTGGTTAAGTGGCACTTTGGATTGCATCTTCTCTCTGATGAGATTTTTCCAATAGATTGGTATAAGGCCAATGTGGTGCCTTAAAAAAAGTCAAAGATCAAAGTCTTTACCAAGTAACTACAGATCGGTTATTTTAACTTCTAATCAGGAAGATACTTAAGAGTTTAATAAAAAGACAACGCAAACATTTTGGATTTCTGATCAATTTCTATACTGGGACAAATATCTGAGTGAATCTCAGAGTAATAAAAGACCAGATAGAGATCCTAGCCCCCTTCCACTTTATCCAATAATAAAAAACTGGTTTTACATACACTTTAATACACTTTCCATGTATGAACATAGCTCCTGGGTAAAACCTGAACCAGTGTGTTTATATTCCTCAATGGGTAATCTCCATTTTTCTGCAAATTTATGATGACGATCGTCATCGCCTTTAATAAAATAGAGCAAAGTGTGGGAAACATTAATCGTGTAGCTGACAAATATTTGCCTTTTAGACTATGTACCTTCTACACTGTGTAAAGACGACCATTAAAAGTTCAATATTAAAACAAACAGAACAGCAACTGCAAACACATAACTCTTGTCTAGAACAGACACACAACATATACTTGCCACCTTTTACACATTATACCTGAGGCTGAGCAGGAGTTGCATTAAAACTGAACCGTTCTTTTGTCCTACAAAAACAAAGATCCCATGAATTTCACTCTGGCAGAGACATATCATTATACACACATACAGAAACACAATATATTGCTTCTCACCGCAGTACAAAATTCTCCACATGAGTGACACGTAGAAGGTACGTGGTGTTTTTCTCCGAGAGGGTGGAAACATCCACATAGAAGGACTCCGTCTCTGACTCTGCCCTGGTTGGTGGTTGGCACAATGTGCGGCCAACATCTCGGTATTGGTAATTACGCTGAAATCTGAGAAAATACATAGCAATCTGTATATATAGGTGTGTTTACAGACGAATGTATAGGTTAATAAAGCATGAGAAATTCATGGAAAAGGGACAGACAGAAAATGAAGATATGCCGACCTTATTCAAAAATTTAGAAGATTATGGCTGATCAGAACAGATTTTATACTTTAGGCATTTGCAATCTCTAAGCAAACACAAAGGCAACCTTCAGACTTGCAGCTTTTACACATCTGGAAAGCGGGAAGAGCTATACTGCCAAAAACCTAAATCTAAAAACACCTTTTTGTGCAAAATATACAATATTCACCTAACTTTGTCCACATCCTCTAGGCCATGACAATCACAGGCATGACTCCTAAAGGCAGAGGCATGATGGGATTTGTGGTTCCACCACAGCTGGAGTGCCTGGGTGGCCTACCCCTGCTCTAGGCTATTATTTGAGATTCCTTCAGGTGTGCGCACACTACATGGGTGGCTGAAGGTTCACATTTTCTGGAGTGGCACATTACTGCAAAAGATAGTGCAGCTCAGGAGTGAGCAATAAAAGGGTGACAACTCTGCAGTAGAACTGAGAAATCGTTGTCACCCTAGGAAAGGACCTGCACGTGGACTTGTTGGCAAGATCAGGCATGATTGTATTGAAAACAGGGGGATCGAAAAATATTACAGATTTACAATTTACAATTTAGTTTAGCCTTTTAGATTTGGAGGTACCTTAAAGGGGTTGTAAAGGTTTGTTTTTTATTTTCTAAATATATTCCTTTAAGCTAGTGCATTGTTGGTTCACTTACCTTTTCCTTCCATTTCCCTTCTAAATGTTTTTTTTCTTTGTCTGAATTTCTCACTTCCTGTTTCTCCTCAGTAAACTTCACACCATCATCCGAGCGGTGTTTAGTCAGCCAGAACTGCTTACTGAGGAGGAACAGGAAGTGAGAAATTCAGACAAAGAAAACAAAGAAAAAAAACATTTAGAAGGGAAATCAAAAGGAAAAAAAGGTAGGTGAACCAACAATGCACTAGCTTAAAGGAACCAATTTAGAAGATAAAAAACAAACCTTTACAACCCCTTTAAGGCTACTTTCACACTGAGGCACTTTACAGGTGCTATAGCGCTAAAAATAGCGCCTGCAAAGTGCCTCTCCTGTCACTCCAGTGTGAAAACCCGAGTGCTTTCACACTGGAGCCGTGTGCTTACAGGACTGGGAAAAAAAGTCCCGCAAGCAGCATCTTTGAGGCGCTTTAGGTGCAGTGTTGTACACGGCTACTTAAGTGCCCCTTCCCATTGAAATCAATGGGCAGCCCCGCCAAAGCTCCAGTAAAGCACCGTGGTAGCGGCATTTTTAACCCTTTATTCAGCCGCCAGCGGGGCCGAAAAGCTCCTCTAAAAACGACGATAAAGCGATGCTAAAACTAGCAGCGCTTTACTGCCGACGTCACTGCGCCTCAGTGTGAACGGGCCCTAAATCATTTCAAATGTGTGCGTTTATTTAAAGGAAATAAAAATCTTTACTTACAGTCCCCTGAGGGTAAGAGGTACTTGGAAAGACACAACGGCCTCCTTCTGCCGGACGCCAAAAAGCAATGGTGTTCCCTTCTGATCCGACAGCACTTTAACAGACACTCTGACCCCTTCAGTCTAAGCAAGAATAAAGACAATGCGAGGCACTATATAAATAATAGGTAAAAGAAAATCTACAAAAATATCTTTCAAATGGAGAACTATAGACAACACTTTATAGAGCAAGGAAGGGTTATAACCCCAGTCAGATTTTTTTGTTCTATTCCCTTTACTTCCTGTCCCATAGCCAAACAGGAAGTGAGAGGAAAAGCCTGCAAATGAAGGGAATTCCTTGGGGGAAGGCCAGGTCACTAGAACTATTGGAAGATTTCCCCTCTATTACTTTTCTAGGGAAAACCCGATATGTGACATTCTATATGTGTGTCCAGCCGCCACATATTTCAAGGTGTTGTCAATTTTGACAGGCGCAAATTGCTGGGATTTGACGCACACGGGCCAAACCGCCACGTGTGCATAAGGCTTTACACATTAAAAGGAAAAAAACAAAAAAAACAATAGAAAAAGGGATGAACAGCACAAAATTAAAGTAGCTAGAAGCCAGTTTGAAAAAAATATAGACTACTGTCTGCAGGGGCCCCAAGGGCCACACAATAAGTGCCTAAGAGCTGCACGAGGCCCCCGAGCTCCATTCCATCCCCACTCTATCCAGAATGATATGAACAGTTTGGCTGGAGTGGGGCTTTTAGTATAAGATACCAGAAAGCAAAATTAATATATTCCCCCGAATCTGTCACACACAAGTCTTCTAACCGGATGTCTGCTTTATGGAGAAAACATCCCCTTTCTTTTTTGTTTACATCAGATAAATAAGCCACAATGATTGGCTGATGTTACAGACTCCATTGTGGCGCCAGATTTCACAATAAACCTTCACGGACATGTTGAAATACATTATGTTCTGACTGACAGGACAAACAGGAAGAACAAACCCGCACCTTTATCTGGGGAAACCCGTGAACCTCTCCATTGTTATACAAATACAAGAACTGGTATGACAACCATCAGTCTGAATCAGGCGACTGGTATATTGTAACACTGGTCCAAGCGGTATTCGTTTTAAACTTTTTTTTCCCCTCTATTTTCACTTAGTGATCTGGCCAGTACCACATCTGCTGTATTAGAGTGCCCCCCACTCCGGATAAAGAAAAACAGCAAGCACATTTGGACAGCAGTATGGTCAGTCTGGGGGAAGGGGGGTTATTAGATGTACTAAAAGACTTAGGCCTCGTACACACGACCGAACATGTCCGCTGAAACTGGTCTGCGGACCAGTTTCCGCGGACATGTTCGGTCGTCTGTACGGCCGACCGGACCGTTTTCCAGCGGACATTTGTCCAGCCGACCGGTTTCCGGCAGACAAAAATTTCTTAGCATGCTAAGAAACTTGTCCGCTGGAACCATGTTCGCCGGACATGTCCGATGGTCAGTATGACCGATCGGACATGTCCGCTGGCCCGAGAACCCGCGCATGACGTCGAAGTGGTTCGCGCACTTCGCCGCGTCATCGTCGCCTTCACGTCGTCGTCACGTCACCGCGTATTCTGTCCGCGCAGATTTTGGTTTGATGGTGTGTACAACCATCAGACCAAAATCTCCGAGCGGACATGTCCGATGAAAACGGTCCGCGGACCGTTTTCATCGGACAGATCCGGTCGTTTGTACGAGGCCTGAAAAGTCAAGCTAAAACACTTTTAGAATCAGTTACAGCAAACAGTTTTTTTACCTTTTGGGATAAAGGTTTTACATAAATAAAATAAAAGTTGATCAATGTTAGCACCCATGTTAGTGGTAAATGGTTTGTCCCAACCCTCTTAACTGCTATATATGCAGGGCCGCGTGTTCTGTTGAACAACAACAGACTTACTGGCCAGATCACCAGGTGAAAATAAAAGAAAAACACCTATAAAAACAAATACAGCCACCACTAAGAAGTGGTAATTGGTTGCAATATAAAAAAAACTGAACTCCAGGCAACAAAACTCTCTATAAATATTTAATAGCCACAACAGAGAAAAATCTCTTGTGTGCACCAAATGCCAATGCAAACCCACATATTAACGTAGAAGTAGCAGTGACATCATCACTGTGCAGAGAGCAGAGTTGTGGAAGTGGTCCAGCCACTTCACCCACTACAGGCTGCCTGTGTTTCGTCAGATTAGGCGACCCGTCAGAATTGGTAGCAGAAGTGACGTTCCATCACCACCATCTTGCTACACCCCACACTTATCCATACTAAGGATACACTGAGAAGGGGAAAAGCGGACATCTTGTTACACCCACCGGAGTTTTGCATTTTACATGAATTTTTAACACCAAAAAGGAGTTTATATAGTGAAATAAGTACTTGGAACTCCGCCTGACTGGTTCGATGTTTAATTTTAAAAGCAGCGGCAAGCGTGCTCATCTCATAGGTTTACTAAACTGACAGAAGTTCACTGCTTTTAAAATTCAACATTTGAACATTCATAAGGAGTTCCAAGTACTTTATTTCACTATATAAAAACTCACTTTACTGTTAAAAATAAGTGTAGAATTCAAAGCTCCGGTGGGTGTAACAAGATGTCTGCTTTCCCTCTTCTCAGTGTATTTTTAGTATGGAGGAGTGCGGGGTGTAGCAAGATGGCAGTGACGGAACGTCACTTTGATTACACATTCTGACGAGTCACCTAATCTGATGGAACACCTGCAGAAAACTACAGGAGGGGGTGGAGACCAGACCAGTCACCCTGCACAAGGAGAGGAAGCAGCAGTGAGCGGTCTTTATTAGGAGGAGGCTATGGTAAATTTTCACATTGGATTACTGCACAGATCTGCTTTTAGGCAATATTTGCTTATCATGCAGTTTAATACCTGGACATCAGCTTTAATGAGCACACATGGCCATCTAGCCATTTTACGGCCTTCTGCATTACATGCATTTGTCCTAGAACCCACAAGGCCCCAAAACGTGGGCACCACTCAGTACGGAGCTCAGCTCCATCCAGCCATAGACTGACAGGTTACAGGCAGTAGGGCTGGATGCTGCATCTACTAGGGTTGTCCCGATACCACTTTAAGACAGTACAATTACTGATACTTCCCCCCCCCCCCCCCCAACTACTCACTGATACCAATACTTTTTTTTGTTTATGTCAACGTGACAGCGTTTCCCCCCCCCCCCCCCCCAAGTTTTTTTTACAATGCTTTCTTTTTTATGGGGGGGGTGGACAGTGTGTGTGTTTATTTAAATTATTTTATTATTATTATTATTATTTTATTATTATAATTTTTTAATCAGCCCTGTTGGGGGGCTGATATTTCCCCTTTGAGACAGAGAAAAAGACAGAGGATGGAGATTCCCCAGTCCCTTTCTCTGCAGCCTCAGCTGCACTGAAAACGAATGGAGAGAAGACAGCGGCTCCTCTCCATTCATAAACGGAGACATCGTAAACACAGAAGGTTACAAAGTTTCAGTTATGTGAATGGACAGTCAGTGATCACTGACTCTGTTCTTACAGAAAAGGAGGACATGGAGAGAGACAGCAGAACGGAGGCAAACTGGAGGGGGGAAGCAATAGAACGGAGGGGGGCAGCAATAGAATGGAGGGGGGCAGCAATAGAACGGAGGGGGGCACGGAGGAAGAAAGAAGGGGGACAGCAGAATAGAGGGGGCATGAAGGGGGACACAAGGGGGACTGGAGGATGCGTGGACAGTCAGCGGTGATCGTGTGTGTGGGGGGGGGGTTACAAGCACCGATCACCGCTGTATATATTTCACTAAAGCAGCTGAAAGCCACAGGGGGAGAAGCTTGTAACTCCCCCACACAGCGATCACCGCTGACTGTCCAGGTATCGGGTGAAACATCGGGAGCATTTGCCCGAGTACAAGTACTCGGGCAAATGCTTGGTATTGGTGCCGATACCAATACTAGTATCGGTACAACCCTAGCATCTACCCTTGGGGGGACACACACAGCAGCTAGATGGTCCTGTATGCAAACGGCATTAGGTGGACCACAAATGTGAAGGATATTGTAAAAATAAGTTTAAGACCTCTAAAGATCCTATGGGATAGATGAATTCTTCCTCTTTTTCCCATGCTTTAATTTACACAATTCTCCAAATGCAGACCAAGCTGTTCAGTATAAGTGACAGGGGCACAGGTGGGGACTAATATAATTTATATATTATATACACACACACACACACACACACACACACACACACACACATATATACATACACACACACACACACACACACTTTTTATGACAGAAGAAGATGGCAGCGTCCACGACTGACAGGAATGCTGACAGCACAGTACTATAGGGGATTCAGTTGCCAGGTACGTGTTCAATAATGTGCCAATATGCTGTGCATACTAGCACACTATGGTTAAGGCTGCATTCACACCTGAGCATTTCAAAGTCACAAATTTTTACTGCGATTTTGTACAGGTCACCAATGTAATAAGCAGAAGAAACGCCTGTGATCTGCCCCAAAAAAGCTGTTGATGTTCTTTTTTGAGCTTAAGGCGTTTTTCAGGCGTTTTGCTTCAGGTGACAAAACGCTCAGATGTGAACAGGTGCCATTGAAATTAATGGGATTTTGCTTGTTGGGTGTTTTTCCAGGCAAAGCTCCTGATGGCCATTTAAAATAAATAGTGGATGTTTAATTTCACTTTCTGTGCATACAGCTATCAGAATAAAAAGATAACAACACAATTAGGTTAGTCAAATAAAGCCAACAAGGAACTATCCAGAAACAACTTAAAGCAGTGGCAAAGCGGACAAGTAGATTTATGACCCGATATAAAAACGTACTATAACCCTAGGGTCATTTTGCTGGAAGTTTAATTCCATCATAATTCAAAAAACAAAACACATCTACAGATATGGCCTGATTAAACTGTATCTGAACCCAAGAACAGAAATGCAATATAACCAAGCTTACTGGTCCTTCAATGTGGTGGCTGCAATTGTTGTCTTTTTCAGACCACATAATTTTCTACAAGTACAGAAAATACCTGCTGATCCTTCCTTTGTCACATCCTGCAAGCTGAACTGAAATATCAAATAATATTATCATCAGCCTTCCCATCTACCTTCTGCGAACTATACAACCCCTTCTCCCTATATAAAAAGGGAGATTAAAAAAAGGGAAGGCGTTTGTAGTCCAAATGAGCAGAGTAGTCTATGATGAAAATGCTGCTTCTCAGTGCAGTGGGGAAAAGGAAGGATGTTATTTTTCAGGATTAGCAGGCGCAAATAAAAGGGGTAAAAAGCAGAAGAAAGAAAACTAATGGTCGCCACTACATCTAAGGATTGGTAAACTGAATCAAATTGCATTTTTATTTTGGGTTTAGATACACTAACAAGTGTATGTACAGTGGATATAAAAAGTCTACACACCCCCAATGTCCGGTTTCTGTGATGTCAAAATAATAAATTTGCAGACTAAGATAAATAATTTCAGAACTTTAACGTGACCTATAAACTGTACAATAAATATGACCATATATCAACCTGTAGTCCAAAAAATAATGAAGGTTTGTCAACCAGGGGCTGATCAGCCAAAAAAAAACGACAAAGTGAACAAACACCTAAAAACGTCCCATAAAAAGAACAGTGTTAATAATAACAAAATCCACCTAGAAATAATAAAAGCGAGAATTTTTTATATATATATATATATATATATATATATATATATATATATATATATATATATAATATACATACATACATACATACATACATACACACACACACTGTGATGCCAAAAAATAATAAGAAGAAATGCACAACCTAAATTGGTGACTAAACCCTGTGAATTGACCAAAAGTCCCAGCCAAAAAATATCAGCATAAGTCCACAAAAGGGTCTCTGAGGGGTTAATTGCGGATAGTTTAACTGAAAGAGGTCCCGATCCTTTGGATGACACCTGGTGCCACACAAATGCTGAATGGTGCCCACCACCGTAATTAGATGTAAGCTTACCAAAAGGCAAGAGTACAAAGCAGCAGACTGTGACCCAGCCGCGGCCTTTAATCTGTTCACTACACCCGGATTAAGGCAGCCAATGGATTCCTTCCGCTCACAAATACGCAATGGCTCAGGATGAGAAAGAAATAACACAGACCATCGCGTGATACCGTAGATAAAAATAAATACACTTACATTTATTAGTTTAGAAGCGGTATAAAAAGTTTGCCGGCCGGCAAGTACAAAGCCCGTCCTCCCTGTTACAGCGTGGCACGTTTCGTCACAGCAGATGTTGTCAATGGGAATAGAGCGACGTACTGACACACCACTTAATATAGCCCAAGCCTCATTCTGAGATGCAGGGATCGGGTCACACAACGCCATATTGGATATGGGAAAAGATGCCAGTAGATACTCGGAGGAGCTACCCACAATAATTAATGGCTACAAATATTATTTTAAAACTAAAAAAGCAACTTACGACCAATACTAAGGGAATATAGTAATATATTCCGCCTAAACCTTACAGGGCAGATAGACTGACACCGCCAGGACCTAAAGGGGAATAAAGCATAACACTAGGTACCCCAGATAAAAGTATATAGATTAAATCTATAAACTTTTATCTGGGGTACCTAGTGTTATGCTTTATTCCCCTTTAGGTCCTGGCGGTGTCAGTCTATCTGCCCTGTAAGGTTTAGGCGGAATATAGTAATATATTCCCTTAGTATTGGTCGTAAGTTGCTTTTTTAGTTTTAAAATAATATTTGTAGCCATTAATTATTGTGGGTAGCTCCTCCTAGTATCTACTGGCATCTTTTCCCATATCCAATATGGTGTTGTGTGACCCGATCCCTGCACCTCAGAATGAGACTATATTAAGTGGTGTCAGTACGTCGCTCTATTCCCATCGACAACGTCTGCTGTGACGAAGCGCATATTATATAAAACATTTTTTACCTCACTTTATTATTTCTAGGTGGATTTTGTTATTATTATCACTGTTCTTTTTATGGGATGTTTTAGGGGTTTGTTCACTTTGTAGTGTTTTTGGATCATCAGCCCCTAGTTGACAAACCTTCAGTACATTTTTTGGACTACAGGTTGATATATGGTCATATTTATTGGCGCAGCTAAACTCTTTTCTTAGTTATTTATTTTTGTGTTATTCCACCAGTACTGCTGCCTTTGCTTATTTTTCACCAAAGCACAGTTTTTTGTGGTTTATATAAAACTGTACAACTCAGTTGAACAAATTAAAATCTTGAAGATGGGAGGAAAGTGAAAAAAAAAAAAATAATAATAATAATAATAATAATAATAATAATAATAATAATGTTGCATAAGTGTGCACACACTTAAACGAAAACTTTGTTGAAGCACCTTTTGATTTTATTACAGCACTCAGTCTTTTCGGGAATAAGTCGGTCAGCATAGCACATCTTTGCCCACTTTTCTTTGTAAAAACAATCCAAAACTGTCAGATTGCGAAGTCATCTCCTGTGCACAGCCCTCTTCAGATCACCCCACAGATTTTCAATCAGACTGAGATCTGGGCTCTGGCTGGGCCCTTCCAAAACTTTAATCTTCTTCTGGTGAAGCCATTCCTTTGTTGGTTTGGGTCGTTGTCATGCTGAAAGATGAAGTTCCTCTTTGTGTTCAGCTTTCTAACAGAAGCCTGAAGGGTTTGTGCAAATATTTGACTGGTATTTGGAACGGTTCATAAAATTCCCTCTACCTTGAATAAGGCCCCTGTTCCAGCTAAAGAATAACAGCCCCAAAGCATTATACTTCCACCACCATGCTTCACAGTGGGTATGGTGTTCTTTTGGTGATGTGCAGTGTTGTTTTTGCACCAAATATATATTTTGGAATTATGGCCAAAAAGTTCAATCTTGGTTTCATCAGACCAGAACACATTTTCCCACATGCTTTTGAGAGACTTCAGATGTGCTTTAGCAAAGTTTAAGTGGGCTTAAATGTTTTTTCTTTGCAAGAAAAGGCTACCGCCTTGTCACTCTACCCCATAGCCCAGATATATGAAGAATACAGGAGATTGTTGTCACGTGTACCAAACAGCCAGTATTTGTCAGATCTTTCCCCAGAAGTGGGAGCAGATACCTGGATTTGACAGGTATCTGCTCCCCCCTCCACCCTAAAAAAGTGCCAAATGTGGAACCGGAGGGGGGGGGGGGAATTCGATCAGCAGATATTACATTTCTGGGTGAAACTCCACTTTAATGTTACTGTAGGTCTCTTGACAGCCTCCCTGACCAGTTTTCTTCTAATCTTTTCATAAACGTTGGAGGGACGTCCAGTTCTTGGCAATGTAACTTTTGTGCCATATTTTCTCCATTGGATGAGGACTGTCTTCACTGTGTTCCATGATATATCTAATGCCTTGGAAATTCTTTTGTACCATTCTCCTGACTGATACCTTTTAACAATGAGTTTCGTCTGATTCTTTGGAAGCTCTCTGCGGACCATGGCTTTTGCTGTAGGATTCGACTAAAAAAATTTCAGGAAAGACCTACTAGAACAGCTAAACTTTATTTGTGGTTAATCAGAGACACTTTAAAATGATGGAACATAGGAGAAGATTTGGGACTTTGAGTGAGGTGTATAAACCATTGGTCGGTGCAGCAAACACAATCTTGGTATGAATACAAAAACAAGATAATGTACAATGATAAAACGATCTTTAATGGATAGTCTGTCGGAATTTATAACCATGTTGCAACATGATGTAACAGTTACTCAATAAAATTCCACACCAAAATACAGCAAACTTTTTCACAATAAAATCGAAACATACATTGGGTACATGATAAAACATTAGAGGGATTGCCTCACAATATGCACAACGTGTTTTGTGAAAACATCACTTCCTCAGGAGCAGGCGCAATCCAACTGTCTATAGGGAACACATAGGAATAGGTGTCACTATACTTCAATAGTAATTAAGATTATCATCCCAGAAACGAGCAACAGAAATTAATTGTGTATTTACTCACTGAAATCGCTCCTATTCTTAGTGCTAGGTGACGACAGCCAAGGCAAACCCCCATTAGGTGTCCAGCACAGGAACTGAGGAGGCCATCTCAGTACATGATCAGTTACAGTGTGAGGACCACAAGAGGATTGTGGGAGAGTTTGGGACTTTGAATGAGGCCACATAGAAGTGTGGCTCTATCCCTGTTAATTTAAATAAATTAACAGGGATGGAGGCACACTTCTATGTGGCCTCATTCAAAGTCCCAAAAACTCTTTTCATGTATACCAGGTATATGCAATTAGCGGACCTCCAGCTGTTGCCAAACTACAAGTCCCATGAGGCATAGCGAGACTCTGACAGCATCAAGCATGAATCCCAGAGGCAGAGGCATGATGGGACTTGTAGTTTGGCAACAGCTGGAGGTCCGCTAATTGCATATCCCTGATGTATACCGTATAGGGATGGAGGCATATTACCAAGGTCGATTACCAGCGACACAATCCTGGATGTCTTCACAATATAGGCATCCAGGATGCTGTATAATATAATGGGTTCCGCAACATATGCTCATGTGTTTACCCTGTATAATCCATCTACAGCTCCAGTGCTGCATTATCACGGCCAGCTCCACTTTGTTCACAGTGTGGATTGCCAGGCTGCCTGTTGTCAGTCCACCTCCGGGAACTGAGATGCGTCTCGGCTGCCCCTCCCCATCCCCCCCTTGGTTGGGGTGGGGGCGGACCTGGCCACGCCTACAGCGACAGCCGCAGCGTCACCATGTTGGTGTGCCGACACGTGGATTACCACCAGAGTTTTCTCTTATGGGGAGCTTGCTTTGGTGCCAAATGTCTGATCTGCTTTGGCTGGTCAGCTGATGACGCATTCCCTCTTAAGTGCCCCGCGTGATGCTGGGGGTCACTCCAGTACATGTCTGATGGCGATTACATCTATCCCCCTGTTGCAGAGGACTACAGTTTCAATTTTTCAACTTTTTGGACTCACTCTAGTGACTTTTTCCCCTATGAGCATTATACTAACAATAAGGTAATTGATTTTGGTTTAACAAGCCCTTATAATCATTTACCTTTTTTTCTTTTTATTTGCCCATACTTTGTAATCCACCCACATATGGGGGTTACATACTTATTTTATATTGGCTATCCACATATTTTGTGTGTTCCATATATACATATTACATTTATAGCAATCCCCATTTAGAACCCCAATGAACTATCCACTCATGTATTGATAATCCACAAAATGTTGTGGCATATTCATACATACGATTTATATATTCATTATTACTTTAATAGAATCCCTATTGGACGACCAATCTTTCAATAACAATGTATTATGGCTTTCTACAATCATCTTGTGGTCCATACACTGCAACTGATCATGTACTGAGAATTGCCCCCTCAGTCCCCATGGTGGACTTTTAATGGGGGTTTGCCTTGGCTGTCGGCACCTGGCACTAAGAATAGGAGCCATTTCCCTGAGTAAATACACAATTAAAATTTCTGTTGCTGATCGTTTCTGGGCTGATAATCTTAATTACTATTGAAGTATAGCGAGGCCTATTCTACATATGTGTTCCCTATAGACAGTTGGATTGCGCCTGCTCCTGAAGAAGTGATGTTTTCACGAAACCCGTTGAGCACATTGTGAGGCAATCCCTCCAATGTTTTATCATGTACCCAATGTATGTTTCGATTTTATTGTGAAAAAGTTTGCTGTATTTTTGCTGTGGAATTTTATTGAGTAACTGTTACATCATGTCGCAACATGGTTATAAATACTGAAAGACTATCCAATAAAGATAGTTTTTTCATGTGCATTATCTTGTATATGTATTCATACCAAGATTGTGTTTGCTGCACCGACCAATGGTTTATACACCTCACTCAAAGTCCCAAATCGTCTCCTATGTGCAAATTAACAGGGATGGAAGCACACTTCTACAGGTGAAACTCGAAAAATGTGAATATTGTGCAAAAGTAAATTTATTTCACTAATCCAACTTAAAAAGGTGAAACTAATATATGAGATACTCATTACATGCAAAGCAAGATATGACAAATCACGGCTCACAAATTGTGATGATTATGGCTCACAGCTCATGAAAACCTCAAATCCACAATCTCAGAAAATTTGAATATCACATGGAATCAATAAAACAAGGATTGTACATAGAACAATATCAGACCTCTGAAAAGTATAAGCAATCATATGTACTCATTACTTGGTTTGGGCCCCTTTTGCAGCAATTACTGCCTCAATGCGGCGTGGCATGGAAGCCATCAACCTGTGGCACTGCTGAGGTGTTATGGAAGACCAGGATGCTTCAATAGCGGCCTTCAGCTCTTCTGCATTGTTCGGTCTCATGTCTCTCATCTTTCTCTTGGCAATGCCCTATAGATTCTCTATAGGGTTCAGGTCAGGCGAGTTTGCTGGCCAATCAAGCACAGTAATCCCATGGTCATTGAACCAGGTTTTGGTGCTTTTGGCAGTGTGGGCAGGTGCCAAGTCCTGCTGGAAAATGAAGTCAGCATCTCCATAGAGCTCGTCTGCAGAAGGAAGCATGAAGTGCTCCAAAATCTCCCGGTAGACGGCTGCGGTGACCCTGGACTTAAAGAAGCACAGTGGACCAACACCAGCAGATGACATGGCTCCCCAGCATCTTGCAGTGTGTGCCTCTCCATTCTTCCTCCATACTCAGGGTCCTTGGTTTCCAAATGAGATGCAAAATTTACTCCCATCATAAAAGAGGACTTTGGACCACTGAGCAACAGACCAGGTGTGTTTTTCTATCCCAGATAAGACGCTTCTGACGTTGTTTGTTGTTCAGGAGTGGCTTGACAAGAGGAATACGACATTTGAAGCCCATGTCCAGGATCCGTCTGTGTGTGGTGGCTCTTGATGCACTGACTCCAGCCTCAGTCCACTCCTTGTGAAAGTCCCCAACACTTTTAAATGGCCTTTTCCTGACAATCCTCTCCAGGCTGCGCTCATCTCTGCTGCTTGTGCACCTTTTTCTTCCACACTTTAACCTTCCACATAACTTTCTATTAATGTGCTTTAAAACAGCACTTTGGGAACATCCAACTTCTTTTGCAATTACCTTTTGGGGCTTTCCCTCCTTATGGAGAGTGTCAATGATGGTTTTCTGCACAACTGTCAGGTCAGCAGTCTTTCCCATGATTGTGATTCCTACTGAACCAGACTGAGAGACCATTTAAAGGCCCAGGAACCCTTTGCAGGTATTATGGCTTAATTAGCTGATTAGAGTGGGACACTTTGAGCCTAGAATATTGCACCTTTTCACAATATTCAAATTTTCTGAGATTGTGGATTTGGGGTTTTCATGAGCTGTAAGCCATAATCATCACAATTATGACAAATCACGGCTTAAATTATCTTGCTTTGCATGTAATGAGTCTATCTCATATATTAGTTTCACCTTTTAAGTTGCGTTAGTGAAATAAATGAACTTTTGCACAATATTCAAATTTTTCGAGTTTCACCTGTATGTGGCCTCCAAGTCCCAAACTATTTTCATTAAAATGATGGAAGGTGTGTACTGGCTCATAGTTAACATGAGTTTGAATGCGATTGCTTAATTTTGAACACAGTTATATCCCCAGTTCTAAGAGGGTGTGCACACTTATGCAACCAAAGGATGTAGATCTTTTTAGATTCATTGTATACTATAGATGATTATACAGAAGTATAAATCAAACTTACAATGACCATAACATACATCAGGGTTCTACAAACTTTATAAACAAATGATTAGCTTACCGGCCTTCACACTTTACAGGGGATAAAACTGTGGCCATTGGAAATAGAAAATATCCCAGTATCAATGGGAGTAAAGGATGCCCCATTTTCAGTGTCAGTGAGAGGAATTGTGGAAAAATCATGCCCCACCATTGGTGTCACTGGGAAGAATTGTGCCCCATCATTGGTGTTAGAGGATGAAATATTGCTCCAAGGACCGGATAAAAGCAAACAAAGGGTCACATCTGGGCCCCGGAAAACTGACATACATGAGTACATTAAGCCTGGGTTCACACTAATGCGGTGCAGGAAACCCTGCGATCCATGCATCCCACACTGCATTCAAATCACACTGCCCTTGCAATCTGCAGCGGGTGTCGGTGAAATCTTAACAACACCCCAAACGCAGGTCACAAACACACAGCACCGGTTGCAGTGAGGTTCAAAAATTGGTGCATGTATGACTTTGGGCTCAAATCACACCGCACTTAATCGCACGAGGTGCAGTTCCTGTGCGATTCACATGCCGTTCGTAGTGTAAACTGAGACTAACTGATGCTGAATCCCAGCCACAGACATTTAGACCAGTGTTTTTCAACCAGTGTGCCGCGGCACACTGGTGTGCCGTGAAGAGTCCCCAGGTGTGCCGCGGCAAAATTACCCCCAATATAGGCAGCTATCTGATGGCCACTTGGTTAATATTTATTATTACAGTGGTGCCGGTCCACTGTGTAAAGCTCACTTCCCGCTGCCACAGGCACTTTGGAAGCTGTGCGGACCTTTATGACCGCGTCTTGCCAACCGATTACGTCATCGGTTGCTATGGGAGGGTCGGGCGCACGCCGCACGCACTGATATCTGTGACGTGTGAGCCTCGGGAATAGATGCTGGCTGGCGCACGTTTCCCTGAGGGGAGGAGAAGAAGAACACCACGAGTAGGAAACAAAACAGTGAGGAGACACAGGTACAGTACTTGTAGTAGATGAGCCATGAAGGAGGAAGAGAGGGATCCTTTAATATCATGTCTCCCTCCTGACACCTCCATTGCCCACTCCGCTCTCCTCGTGTCACCCTGTCAGTCAGACTCCTCTGATGGAGAGAGAGAGATCCAGTACATGTTTTATCTGATAGAGCCAGCCAAGACAAAGAATCATCTGTAAACTCAAAATAGCAGGTTATGTCCACCTGGAGTGTGTCTGCCACCTTGGCATTCCCTACACCTGTCATGATTAGTTTTTATTGCAGGCATGGTGTGTCTAAAAATAAAAAATAAACTATATAACACTTGTTGGCACTTTCATTGCCTCACTTTTCATTGCAAGCATGGTGAATTTTTTAAATGCAATATAATATACATGGGCTATATGGGTTATTTTTGATGATGATAACTGTATACTTCAATCCTGCAGTTTGGCCGCAGCTCAGATGTAGCGAAGGGTACCTGCGATTTTTATGTGTGTTTTTTTATTGACTTCTATTATGTCCCTTATTTTTGGTGTGCTTTCAGAAAATGTACCAAAAATGTACTACATAATAGAAGTTTGTGAGAAACCACATGAA
The DNA here is from genome assembly GCF_905171775.1 of Rana temporaria. Classification (NCBI taxonomy): domain Eukaryota; kingdom Metazoa; phylum Chordata; class Amphibia; order Anura; family Ranidae; genus Rana; species Rana temporaria. The sequence goes on from NC_053498.1 coordinate 58,512,484, forward strand.
AACCGCAGGTATCCTGCGCTGCGGCCAAACTGCAGTATTGAAGTTTACAGTTATCATTATCAATAATAACCCACATAGCCCATGTATATTATATAAAAAATAAATAAAATCACCATGCTTGCAATGGAATTAGTCAATGTGAAAGTGCCCTAAAATGAAAATATCAGCCATAACCTTGGTATTGTTTTTTTACAACCAGTGGCTGGCTTTCTCATGAAAGCGTTCAGAGTGGTTTTTGAGCCACTGGAACGCTTTCAGAAGTGGCGGGAGGGGATGTCCCCCCCTCTTCCACCGTCTTGCCTGAGAAACAATCCAAAAGGGACAGTGAAAAAAAAAAGTTTAATAAATAAGACAAGGTGTTTTAAGGTGTTGCTTATGGAGATTTTGAAGTACCAAAGTTTGTCATCATTCCACGAGTGTGTGCAATTTTAAAGCATGACATGTTGGGTATCTATTTACCCGCCATAACATCATCTTTCACACTATACCCACAAATTGGGGTATTATATTGTGTTTTGTTTTAATTAATTGAACCACTGTGCAAATAGCAAGTGGCATAATTTTTTTTTCTCCAAATTTTTGGTTTGGTGTGCCTCGAGATTCTGACAGATTTTAAAGGGTGCCTTGGTTGAAAAAAGGTTGAAAAACACTGATTTAGACTAATGAATAAAAGGAATACAAAGTTACCTCTTGTGATGTGTGTTTAATGCTTCACAGTGTTCTGTTTACTTTCAAATTAATTGTTTTGCCCCGGCCAGAAAGTAGAGACAGACCCACAAGTCATCATTGTGAGGATTAGAGTTGCGGCTGTGATAGTGAAGGGATCGTTTGGCCTCCCCTTTAGTCAGGGTATTGTACTGACAAAACAATACCAAGTACAAATCTATAAATGGCCACACAGGTATTAATAGGATCATTTGATGATGGAACTGAATAGGAATCGTGAACCGCAGACCCTCCATTCAGTCAATTTAGTAAACTTTTGATTGATTGACACTGGAAAGTGGATCGGCCGTGGCAGGATTGACACTGATCTTGTGTGGGCCCCATCGGTTAAAAAAATAGGAACTTGTTTTAAAATTATCTGATGGTTAACGAACCGATAGGAAAAAAACGATCGTCTGTAGGCACGTCCATCGGTTAAAAATCCACGCATGCTCAGACTAAATTAGGTGGCAGGAGCGCTCGTTCTGGTAAAATTAGCGTTCGTTATGGAGATAGCACATTCATCACGCTGTAACAGTCAGAAAAGCGCGAATCGTTTTTTACTAACACAAAATCAGCTAAAGCAGCCCCAAGGGTGGCGCCATTGGATTTGAACTTCCCCTTTATAGTGCCGTCGTACGTGGTTTACGTGACCACGTTCTGACACAATCGTTTTTTTTAACCGATGGTGTGTAGGCACGACTGATCAGTCAGCTTCATCGGAATAACTGATGAAAAAATCCATCAGTCCGTTTTCATCGGATGGACCGATCGTGTGTACAGGGCATTAGTGACAATCAGGGATTCCCTCACTTTGGAGGGATTTGCGTTTAACTTCCTGTCATGGCTATGAGACAGGAAGTGAAGGGAAATCTCCCCAATGGGACACGGAGGGCAAAACAATACCAAAAAACAGATGGTGGTTAGAACCCTTCTAATATGTCCATTATAGTAAGTTCAGACACTACACAAGTGTACAGATTGTATGGTCAGATTGTAACATGTGTGACCAGCTTTAGACTGAAAAGGGAGATCAAACACCCACATCCACCTTGTAAAACAGAAGATATTTTTCACTTACCTGAACTGCCTTTCAATGTATCTTTCATTTACAGAACTGAGAGATAGAATTGATCCTACATTGCCCTACACCAGGGATATGCAATTAGCGAACCTTCAGCTGTTGCAAAACTACAAGTCCCATCATGCCTCTGGCTGTCAGAGTCTTGCTAAGCCTCATGGGAGTTCTGCAACAGCTGGAGGTGCGCTAATTGCATATCCCTGCTCTACACCTACAATAGCTCCAGCCCCTTTGGTTTATATTCCAGACACTGGCATGCCATGCATGCAGCCTGTAGACAGACAATAGTATCTGTCCGAGCTAGAATGGACTTTTAGCTTTGTTCTTTACTGTTTTAATACGGTATGCCTCTCTGCCATGCATTCTCTAGCTGTAATTTATTGCATTGTTTCAGCCATTAATAGCAGCATGAGGGTAACAAAAAATATACCTTTCATATAACTGAATTTATTTTAGGGTGAAAGTTTTGGAGAATACTCAGTTCATCGCCCCATTCCTGACAAAGAGAACTGACTATTCACAAAGACCTGCACAACACAATATATTCGGTTCGATTTTATAATCCAATCATTTTCAATCCTTTGCGTCATATTAACCGTAAGGTACATCTATAGAGTATATCTTACCTTGTTTCTTAGCATTGTATGGTTGAAGGCATATATACTTTGTACATCACTGTTCACAGAGTCATTATATTCCTTATTAAATTCAGCGGTTGTCTGTTGGATTACTTTGGCCGACGCTTCATCCACCCCCTCGGCAGACCACAATAACAGCAGCCATATTCCCAGGGTGAACATCTCCAGCGAGGAGTGCAGAGATCCTACCGTTCTGTGGCCCTTCCAGCATCAGCAGTTCATGCCACACCTTATGTAATCAAAGAATGCATGCCTGAGTCACCACCAGATAGCTGTTTACCTATGAAGACATGAAAACAGAACATTAAATATCAATTTATTAGTGCTCCAGTCCCGGTTATTGATCATTTATTGGCTGGGGGTGCACACCTACTGGGATCCATCCTCCCCACCCTATACAAGTACAAACCAAGTGGCTGCACTTCCACTGTTAACATCCAACAAGAGATCCCTTTCACACTGCGCCATGGCCGCGTTAGTGCTAAATAGCTGTTTGTTTTAGCAGCGTTCAAGAGGCACATTTAAACCCCGCTATCGGCCGAAGGGGTTAAATGCGCCCGCGTTCTGGCACTTCCGAATCGCTTTTCAGGCGCTTTGGAAGCTCTGCCGATTCATTTCAATGGGCAGGGTGTTTTGGGTGCGGCATATACAGCGCTCCAAACCGCCCCAAAGTTGCTGCCAGCAGGACTTTTACTAACGTCCCACAAGTGCACCACCCCAGTGTGAAAAGACACACTGAAATGAATGGGAGGCGGTTTTCAGGTGTTATTTAGGCTACTTCTATTATACCAGATCTGTCAGTGTTGTAGAGGAGCGAGGACGCTCTAGCAGCACCCACCTGGCTTTGATGAATTGATCGCCAGCATCCGTCAGCCAAAGCGATGAGGTGGGAGGAATGTATCTGGTCTCTCGTTTTTCATAGAAGAGCAGTTTTTTGATTTCCTTATGCGAGTGAATTTTTTTTTAATAATTGTTGCTTGATTTTAATCAAACAGAGAGCGCTATCTTTACTTTTTTCTTTCCGAGCTGATTTACTGGGTGTTTCCTAGTGCTGGCTATCCTTAAAAGAAAGTTCTATCATTCACTAGAGCCCATCCCAGCTGTTTAAAGGGACTCTGTGCTTTTGACCTTTTATGATTTCAAGGTCCAACGCAGAAGGTAAACATGTGGCCACAGAAGTGGGTGGTAATGGCGTGATCTCACCAACTGTAAATCTCTGTTGATTTACTGTATTATTGGATGGTTACAGTTCAAGAGGACTTGCTTAATTGACTTAAGTTGATGTCTTGTACCTACAGGCATTTTTATTATTTCATATAATTTTTTCCCAGCCGGATTATTGTATTAAACTTTTACTTCCGAGCACTTCAGTTTTTTTGCTCAATAGTTTTAGCACAGCACAATTTCCCTTACACATATTGTTGCACTTATGCATCCACACTCCTAACACATCTTTGCTGTGGGGCCTACAAGGAGTGGCACAGTCTCTTCGCAAAGTCTTTAGGCTGAACCAAAAATCCCTATTCATTTCTATTGAAAAGCCATCCACCATTAGTCCCAGCCCAACAATGGATGGCCTGTACATGGAGATTTAAAAGCACCACAAGATCAAATTTCCCCCTGAAGAAGATACGACACCCCCTGTATCGTCACGCATATGGGAGGGGACAGGAGAGTCTGTGTGAGGCTGAGAGGACTGTTTACCATATCCCGATCTGTACATCTCGCTACAAGCCTGTTATAGAGTAGTGCACTGTCGCACCTGCAGTATGTGAGTACCCCGGCAAGGGATCTCTCTTTATATTTAAATAAATATTGTTAAAACGTTACTTGCACCATCCAGGTTTTTTTTTTTCCTTATATATTCTATGATCTGGAGCTGCCTGCCAAGGAACCAGGAACCTAGGATTATCCATTAGAACCCAGGTGTGGTTCATAAGCGTGCACAGATCAAGCTAAGTTGCAAGGTCGCACGCTCTAAGGTGAGCGTCCATTACCATAGGGGAGCACCTGTGTGACTACACCTTGGCATGACTTTTGGATCACTCACTGGGCTGTGTGTTGTTGTATGAACTGTACTATATATCACCCTTGGATTGCTGCTACCGATTGCGTGCACTAAAGCACTGTGGAATTTTTCATTGATTTTTTTATCCACACTCAAGCACCTTAGAATACTTTTACATGGACTTGTGTGTCATTTAAGGATTGGACTGTTTACCACTATTATTTATTATGCATGTTTATGCACTTATACACCTTAGTGTGAGGCGATTTTTTGAATAATGCGCTTTTCTCAAATCGTCTTCCAGGACAGCCTCCGAGACCTTGGGCTCCTCCCTCCGGGACAGGAAACACATACACCAACTTCTTTAAAGGCGGTCCTCCAGGCCTCCCTCTTCAGTTATTTGTGTTTCCTACCGGATGGGAAGGAGCACGCAAGGAACCTTTGGGAGCTCCAGGTCTCAGGACTGTCCTGAGAAGAGCACCTGGCAAATGATTCTCCTCAGCCTGGGCACCCCTCTGGCCTGATAGGGAAGAGCACGGTTGCCGGGTCTATTGCTGCCCGTTTGCTCAGAGGGAGCAGGACCTTTGACCGGCGCTAACCCTGTATCCCATTACCTCTAATCGGCATGCTGGACAGCGGCAGGGGACGCTGACCGACCAGTTTGTATCATCCGCGCAACAGCTTCCGGAGACACCAAAGGGGCGGGTTATGCGTTCCAAAGAACGGAAGTGACGAGGATTTCCGGCGGAACAACGTCATCAAAGGGCGCTGCGGAGATACTGTTCCGGTCTCCTTAACGCGGCGCAGCAGTGGATTACAGGCCCAGAGCAGGGTAGAGAGCTTTGGCAAGGGCGTGTGTTACCCGGAAGCATGTAGGAAGCAAGTCATGCGACGGACTCATGCTCAGCAGGCTCCGGTACCTCTCAGGTAAGGTGGTGAGGGTGGACCACGCTTACACTGGGAGGTTGTGGGTGTTTAGCACTTGTACCCTCCTGGGGTGGGGAACCTACGGTGGAGGGTAGGCACTCAACTCAGTTTTGACTCCAGCACAGAGGTGTCACGGGTCAAGGGGGCATTCTAACGGCTGCCTGGACTGTCTTTTCAGGTCAAAGTGCCTCCCGTACAGACTCCCAGGAAGAAGTGTGCCGTGTGTGGGGCTAAATTGAGTACTAACTGGAAGAAGCCATTATGATTCAGTGGATGATTCAGTGGCAGAGTGTCACAAAATCCTGACTTCTGTTAAGGACGAATTAGCGTCCACCTTTTCATCATTCAGGGAATGATGGATAGGGTACAGGTCCCATCCCCTCTGCCCAGGGCAGCCAGTACTCCTTCCTTGTCTGACCCCACAAATAGGCCATCAGCACAAGAGGAGGAGCTAGAGAGAGAAGGGGTTCCTAGATCGTGGACTTCGTCCCAGGCGGACTCTGCTTCCGGATCTGAGGAAGGGGAAGATTCCTCCAGGGGATCTAGATATAGATTGACCCTAGATGACGTGGGAGATCTGTTAAAAGCGATCTATGACACGTTAGAAATTTGTGAGGAGCAAGTCAATCTTTCGAAGCATGACCAGATGTATTTAGGGTCCAATGCTCAGAAGGCCAGGGTATTTCCCATACATAAATCACTCATTGAGTCGATTTTACTGGAGTGGGAACATCCGGAAAGGAGACCATTCTTCTCGGGTAGCCTCAAGAGGAGGTTCCTGTTCGAAACTGACGCTTCCCATCCATGGAATAAGATTCCAAAATTGGATGCACCATTGGCCAAGGTGTCTAAAAATACAGATTTGGCCTTTGATGATTTGGGCTCACTAAAGGATCCCATGGATAAGAGGGGAGATGTGTTGCTCAAAAGGGCCTGGGATGCCTCATCTATTGGATTAAAACCAGCCCTTGCTGCTACCTGTGTAGCCAGAAATCTTGAGGGCTGGCTTACACAATTACAGTCGCATATTTCTGCAGGTACTTCTAGGCAGCAACTGCTGAACTCATTTCCCTTGCTGTTTAAGGCAGTGGGTTTTCTGGCGGATGCCTCAGCTGAGTTGGTCAGACTAGCAGCCAGGTCTGCGTCATTGGTTAACGCTGCTAGATGGGCAGTATGGCTCAAGACTTGGCCAGGCGATTCTGGCTCTAAACTTAAGCTTTGTGGGTTGCCTTTTTTAGGTGACCACTTATTCGGGCCTGGTCTTCAGGAGGCGCTAGAGAGAACCCAGGATAGACAGAAATCCTTTCCTGAGAGGAAGAAAAGAAACAAGAATAAACGTTTTTTTTGTGGCTTCAAACAGCAGGGTGCAAAGGAGAGGGATGTCATCCCAAAAAGCCTTGGACAGGCCAAAAGGGGCGCGGGAAAGGAGGCATCCTATTCAATCCTCCTCAATCCACCCCCAAACCCCAGTGACGCCTCCGTCCCAGTGGGAGGAAGACTGGGGGAGTTCCTTCCACAGTGGATACCATCTACTTCAAGCCTGTTCATTCTGGATATTGTCAGGAACGGTTACAGGCTGGAGTTCTATACAACTCCCCCCCCTATGTTTCTGCTGACCCAGTTACCAAAAGACCGAGAAAAAGCGGAAGCTTTAGGTCTGTTGCTAGAGGATCTTTTAGACCAGAGAGTCTTGGTTCGGGTTCCCCGGCAGGAGGAAGGCCAGGGGGTATACTCTCACGTGTTTGTCGTGAAGAAACCTTCTGGGAAGTTCAGGCTAATTCTGAATCTCCGTTCCCTGAACAAATTCGTAAGGTACAAGCGATTCAGGATGGAGTCAATATTTTCAGTGACGAACTTCCTGTTTCCAGGCTGTTTCTTGGCAACCATAGACCTCAGGGACGCTTATTTGCACATCCCCGTACATCAGGAGTTTCAAAAAATTTTGAGGTTGGCGGTACAGAGAGGCTCGTAGGTGATACATTACCAGTTCAGAGCACTACCCTTTGGCCTGTCCTCCTCCCCGAGGATCTTTACCAAGGTTCTAGCGGAAGCCCTGGCACCTTTAAGAGTCAAGGCGATCACGGTGATACCCTACCTGGACGATCTCCTTTTCATTGCCTCCTCCGGTCCCCAATTGGTAAAAGACCTAGAGGAATCCCAGTGTCTCCTATGTTCCCTGGGCTGGCTGGTCAACAGGGACAAATCCCAGCTGACTCCGTCTCAGGAGGTCCTGTATCTGGGGTACAGAATCTCCTCGGTGGAAATGAAGGTTTTTCTTCCCGAGGAGAAGATTCAGAAGGTAGAGCTGGCAGTGGCTCTACTGCAAACCAACCAGGTCACTCAAGTCAGAGACGTGATGAGAGTTTTGGGGCCGATGTCGGCCTGTTTTCCGGCAGTGGCTTGGGCCAGGCATCATCAACGCCTAATACAGAACTCGATGCCGAGACATTGGGACGGCAGGAAAGAGAGTCTGGACTTTCCCATGCACGTTTCAGCAAAAATCAAAAGAGCCTTGTGGTGGTGGTGGAACCGTCACAATTTAGAAAAGGGGTTGTCCTGGGATCCTCCCACAGCCGTTGTGGTGACAACCGATGCCAGTGCGCTAGATTGGGGAGCCCACCTGGAAGGGAACTTGGCCCAGGGTCCCTGATGGAAGCCCATCGGTCCTCAAATCAGAAGGAACTTCTCGCAGTCTTAAGGGCAATAGAAACCTTCTGACCCCTGATAACGGGGCGACACCTCCAGGTGAGGACAGACAACGCGGCTACTGTCGCGCATATAAACAAACAGGGGGGCACAAGGAGCCCTCCCCTTCAGGCTATAGCAGACAGGATAATGAGCTGGGCAGAGATAAACCTGTCTTTCTTGTCTGCGGTTCACCTGAAGGGTTCCCACAATGTCCAAGCAGACTTCCTAAGTCGGCAGCCAGTAAGCCAGGACGAATGGTCCCTCAATGGGGAGGTATTCAGGGAGATAGTGTCCCACTGGGGAGAGCCGGAAGTGGACCTCTTCGCTTCAGAAGAGAACAAGAAAGTGATGAGATTCTTTTCCATTCACCCGCAGGACAAAGCCATAGGGGTAGATGCCTTCGCCAATCCCTGGCGCTTCAGACTGGCTTATGCCTTTCCTCTGATAAGGCTGATAGCCAGAGTCCTCCAGAGGTTTCTTGTCGAAACTACAGACCTAATCATAGTCACGCCATTCTGGCCCAAGAGGCCGTGGTTTGCCAACCTGAGGAGGCTGGCCGTTGGTCCTCCTTGGACTCTTCCAGCCAGGGAAGACCCAATTTTATTAGGTCCTATTCTTCATCCACAGATAGAGAATCTAAAACTGACGGCATGGTATCTGAGGAACAATTGTTAAAAGCCCATGGGTTCTCAGATAGGGTAGTCAAAACGCTTTTAGAATGCCGCAAACCTGTAACCAGGGCCATTTATACCAAAGTGTGGAAGAAATTTAATTCCTGGCAGGCAGAACGAGGGATTGATCTTCCCGGCATTCCGGTAGTTCTGGATTTCCTTCAAGCAGGTTTCGATATAGGTCTTTCTACCAGTACTCTAAAGGTGCAGACGGCAGGCCTTGAGTGTTTTTCTTGAAGTTCCACTCCAGAAAAATCAGTTCGTAAAAAAAAAAATTTCAAGGCCTTAGCAAGATCCAAACCAGTGAAAGTAAGAGCTTGCCCTTCTTGGGACCTATCCTTAGAGCTCTTACCGGTGTCCCTTTTGAGCCCCTGGAGAAATCGTCACTTAAATACATAAGTTTAAAAACTATTTTCTTAGTAGCAATCACATCGGCCAGGAGGGTCAGTGATCTGCAGGCCCTATCAATTCAGGAGCCCTTTTTGTTAGTTTTGGATGATAAAGTAATCCTTAAAACGGATCCTTCCTTTTTACCCAAAGTGTCTTCCACGTTTCACAGGACCCAAGACATTATCTTACCTACTTTTCATTCCACTTCAGAAGGTGATGAGGGGGAATCAGTAAGTTTATTAGATGTTAAAAGATGTATTTTATGTTATTTAGAGGCCACTAAGAATTTTAGGCGCTCCGAGTCTCTTTTTGTTAATTTTGCGGGGGCTCGCAAAGGCTATGGGGCTTCTAAATCGTCCATTGCTAGGTGGTTAATGATGGCGATCACAGATGCTTATCAATCAGAGGGTAAACAACCCCCTTCAGTCAAAGCACACTCGACCCGGGCAGTCTCGGTATCTTGGGCGGAGAAGGCCAGAGCTTCACTGGAGGATATATGCAAAGCAGCGGCATGGTCGTCTTCCTCTACGTTTGCCAGACACTATCGGTTAGATTTGCTGTCGGACAAAGATCAAGCGTTTGGACGGAAGGTCCTCCAGGCGGTTGCCCCACCCTAACAAGTGAGTTTCTTGCTTATCATCTCAGAGGCTGTCCTGGAGGACGATTTGAGAAAACCGGAGTTAGGCTTACCGGTAACTCTGTTTCTAGGAGTCTTCCAGGACAGCCGGGGTTTTTCCCACCCGGTTTTATGTAACTGGTATCTGAGGTATGAACTGACGTTGTGTTAATATATTATGTCTTTCAGAGCCTTCCAGTAGTTCTTGAATAAACTGAAGAGGGAGGCCTGGAGGACCGCCTTTAAAGAAGTGGGTGTGTGTGTTTCCTGTCCAGGAGAGGGAGGAGCCCAAAGTCTCAGAGGCTGTCCTGGACCCCCAGGCCCTAAGAACTAGTGAAAATTTCAGGGCGGGTCTTAAACAGAAAGGAGTGTGGTCTTGATAGGAAGGGGTGGGTCATATTTAAATTAGGGGGTGCAGGAGTTTAGTCAGGCCTAGGGCATCACAAAACCTAAATACACTACTGCACACAGCCTATACCTGACTAGGTCACAGGCGGCTCTTGTACTCCATTAGAGAACATCTGCGCTGTACAGATATAAATTGTATCTAAAACCACTACTTATGCTATTTATTATTCAGAGAAATCTCCCCCCCATCCATGTCCCGTGCTGAGAAATCACTTTGAAAAAGACCCCCTAGCATTTCTAGCTTCAGCCATGTTGAGTGTGTGTATGTATGCAAACGATTTGTGTAGCATTTACTTCCTGGAATCCATCTGCTCTTAGATCAGATGTTCCGTCAGATTAGGTAACGGAAGTGTCCACCGCTACCAGGTTTGCTCATCTGACAAAACACCTACAGTGAGAAGAAGGCAGCGGACTTAGTACGGATGAGCTGAGTCGCGCTCGCAAATCAATGCGCCCGCCAGGAAGCTGACACTTTGAAGGGCCAATCACAGACAGTGAGACATTTCCTGATCTGTGCCACCACGGATCATGAAATGTCTCACTGCCTGTGATTAGCACTGCGGAGTATCAGCTTCCTGGCGGGCGCGGGCACATGGAGTTGCGAACATGCCTGGCCTCATCTTTACATCTTAGTACACCCAGCTACGTCTTGAATGTCATAGTAATTTTACCAATGTTGACATCTGTGATGCTGTTTGAATGTTTAATTTTAACCACTTATGCCCCGGACCATTTTGCTGCCCAATGATCGGGCCACTTTTCGCGATTCGGCAATGCGTCACTTTAACTGACAATTGCGCGGTCGTGCGACGTGGCTCCCAAACAAAACGGACGTCCTTTTTTTTCCCCCACAAATAGAGCTTTCTTTTGGTGGTATTTGATCACCTCTGTGGTTTTTATTTTTTGCGCTATAAACAAAAATAGAGCGACAATTTTGAAAAAAAATCTATATTTTTTATTTTTTGCTAATAATAAATATACCAAAAAAAAAAAATGTCCTCAGTTTAGGCCGATACGTATGCTTCTACATATTTTTGGTAAATTTTTTTTTGCAATAAGCGTTCATTGATTGGTTTGCGCAAAAGTTATAGCGTCTACAAAATAGGGGATAGTTTTATAGCATTTTTAATAATAATTGTTTTACTAGTAATGGCGGTGATCAGCGATTTTTATCGTGACTGAGACATTATGGTGGACACATTTGACATTTTTGGGACCATTGTCATTTTTACAGCGATCAGTGCTATAAAAATGCACTGACTACTGTAATAATGACACTGGCAGTGAAGGGGTAAACCACTAGGTGGCGCTGTAGGGGTTAAGTGTAACCTAGGGAGTAATTCTTACCGTCAGGGGACGTGACTTGCTGTGACACGCCACCGATCGTTGTTCCCAATGACAGGGAACACGATCAGTGACAGTGTCACTAGGCAGAACGGGGAGATGTTGTGTTTACACTAACATCTCCCCGTTCTATCTCTCCGTGAGACAATCACGGGTATGGCCACGGCAATCAAGTCCGCGAGACCCGTGGTCGGGCTCACAGAGATTCACAACAACCGCTTCCTAAAGGGGACGTATATATACACATCCTTCTGCCTGCCAGTGCCATTCTGCAGACATATATCTGCGTGCGCTGGGCAGCAAGCGGGTAAAAGGCTAAAAGGATTAACGCTAAGCAGTGCGGGGTGTACCAACATGGCCTCCGCCACCTCCCTACTGCTGGCACCCAGTTTCTTTCAAAATGTAACATCCAAACAGCATCACAGATGTCAACATTCTAGATTTATTTCTATCCGCTCACTTCATTGCTAAAATTAATGTGAAATTCAAGACATAGCTGGGTGTAGTAAGATGTCCGCTACCTTCTTCTCACTGCAGCTGTTCTGTCAGATAAGCAAACCTGGTAGCAGAGGAACGCATGCACAGCGGATGGAATGTCACTTCCATTACCTAATCTGACGGGTCGCTGATTCTGATGGAACACTGGCATGCAGGAGGGTGTTTAGCAGTGTAAGGCCCTCCTGAAGACACAGGATGTGGTTTTAGCCAGAAAACAGGAAATAACTGAAGAAATGCAAAAAAACACATAAATATGATATAGCTTCCTATTTATTTACTAATGTTTGCAGCACAATGGTTACACATAGTTCATACTGGTGGAGTATAATTAGCTGTGTGTGTTCCATTGAGGACAATACATTGATGACATCCATAGAGAATCTGTTACTGATACAAAGCTGTGTGTATGAGCCTCCTCCCCCTCCCCCCCGATCAATGGGCACAAAGCCTCATACAGGGAACCCAGAACCCGCAGAGACATGGCTGGGGAGAAGAATAATCATCACCATGGACATGTATGAGCAGAAATCTGTGTCTACAGGAATCATACCAGCAGGTGAGTGTGTAGACCTCCCTCCATACACAACAACACAAAGCCTGACTCAGTCCCCCGACTCTATGACCCCGACTCTATGACCCCGCTATGTGTGTGATGATTATTACCGATCACTTACCTCTCCCCTCTCCTCATCCTCCTCCCCCTCCGCCGCTATCCTGCCCGCTGTCCCCACAACTGTCTCCGTACAGCTGGAAGACCACAGCAATGATGGGCGGGGTCTCCGCAGACATTCTAGGCGGAGCCGCACGCTATTGGATGGGTGGATGGTGGATACAGGCGGAAGGGGAGGGGGAAGACTCTGTTTGTACATTTCAGAGGCGAAGTGACGAAATGTTTACAGGAATGTCACGTGCTCGGGCATTGTTTACTATCGGAGACGTCGGTGATCACCGCCCACTGACAGGCGCGCACGGTACCTACCGGTCACTAAGTACACAGTCCACCCAGCGCTGGAGAATAGCAGACATTGCTTCCATGGGTAGTATGTGCAGCATGGTGTCAGTAGTTATTATTGTTCTTATTTTGTTTTACAATTAGATTTTTTAGTATTTTTCACGTTTTCAAAATGCTTTTTGGGGGCCAGTGAATGGTGTCAGTAGAGCAATGCACAGTGTCATAAAAGAAGGACAGGGGGCAGAGGAGAACATGGGGGGGCGAAGAACAGAGGAGGATACGGGGGGCGGAGGAGGACGCAGGGGGGTGGAGGAGGACAGGTGGCGAAGGGCGTGGGAGGAGGACGCAGGGGGTGGAGGAGGACAGGTGGCGAAGGGCGTGGGAGTTGGACGCAGGGGGTGGAGGAGGACAGGTGGGGAAGGGCGTGAGAGTTGGACGCAGGGGGTGGAGGAGGACAGGTGGGGAAGGGCGTGGGAGGAGGACGCAGGGGGTGGGGGAGGACGCAGGGGTTCAGAGGAGGATACAAGGGTGGAGGAGGACAGGAGGGGAGGGCGGAGGAGAACACAGGGGACCAGAGGAGGGTGCAGGGGGCTGGAGGGGGGGCAGGGCATAGGAGGATTCAGGGGGGCAGAAGAGGATACAAGGGTGGAGGGGGCCGGAGGAGGACAGGAGGGGAGGGCGGAGGAGAACACAGGGGACCAGAGGAGGATACGAGGGTGAAGGAGGACACAGAGGGCTGGAGGAGGACAGGAGGGGAGGGCGGAGGAGATCACAGGGGACCAGAGGAGGATACGAGGGTGGAGGAGGAGGGGAGGGCGGAGGAGAACACAAGTGGGGCAGAGGAGAACACATGGGACCAGAGGAGGATGGGGACAGGGCAGAGGAGAACACAGGGGACCAGAGGAGAACACATGGGACCGGAGGAGGACGGAGAAGGACACGGGGGACCGGAGGAGAACACGGGGTGGGAGACAGGAGGATATGGGGGCGGAGGAGAACACAGGGGACCAGATGAGAACACGGGGGGTTAGGACATGCGGGGGGCCAGATGCAGGGGGCCATAGGATGACAGGGATGGAAGGGCAGAGCAGAACGCGGGGGGACCGGAGGATGACAAGGTGGGGGGGGGGGCAGAGGAGGACGCGGGTCATCAGTTTAGAGTTACCAGTGAATAATGGGCCTAGAATTATTGATTTCACTCTGGTGTGTGCAATTCCTTCTAATGTGTAGCGCAATCAACATTTTCCACATGTAGGCATCTCTGACGCTTGTGTTTTAAATGTATACATATGTGGGAGTGGGGATGGATTTTTAGGCCTGATTCACAGCTATGCAGGTTGTAGTTTGCATATTCCAGGTGCATTTTGCGTTTTTCAATACACATTTTTGATCCATTTGAAGCTTATGAAATCAAAAACCAGAAAAAAATTCCTGGCCCTTTCCATAAAATGCAGTGCACTTTTTTGGAAAAAAAAAAAAAAGTGAATTAGCCACTTCCATACAGGGCTTTTATACACACCTCCATACCAGGCCTATTCTGGCACTTCTCTCCTATATGTACAAATCATCATTTTTTTTTTTTTTGCTGGAAAATTACGCAGAACCCCCAAACATTATATATGTTTTTTTAGCAGACACCCTAGGGAATAAAACGACAGTCATTGAAACGTTTTATCTTGCACGGTATTTGCGCAATAATTTTTCAAACGCCTTTTTTTTGGAAAAAAATTGTTTCATGAATTAAAAAAATAACAAAACAGTAAAGTTAGCCCAATTTTTTTGTAAAATATGAAAGATGATGTTACACCGAGTAAATAGATACCTAACATGTCACGCTTTAAAATTGCGCACACTCATGGAATGGCACCAAACTTCGGTACTTAAAAATCTCCATAGGCAACGCTTAGAATTTTTTTACAGGTTACCCGTTTAGATTTACAGAGGAGATCTAGTGCTAGAATTGTTGCTGGCACTCTAACGCACGCGGCGATACCTCACATATGTGGTTTAAACGGCGTTTACATATGTCGGCGGGACTTGCGTGTGCGTTCGCTTCTGCACGCGAACTACTGGGGACAGGGGCGTTAAAAAAAATTTTTTTATTTCTTTTCTTTTTTTTACATATTTATTTATTTTTTTACACTTTTTTTTTTTTTTTTTTATTATCACTTTTTTTTTTTTATTATCACTTTTTTTTTTTTACTCATCTTTTATTTTTCCACAGATAACAGAAAATTTTACAACTATAAATACTTATTCCATACATTTTAACATTTTAATCCGTCACTATATTTTCCCTAAGCCATCCTCACTCCTATTACCCTTCCATCTGATTCTCCCCCCCCCCCCCCCCTCTCCAAAAAAAAAAAAAACAACAACAAATTCCCCCCACCCATCCCACCCCCCCCTCTTCTCCCCTTCTCCCCTCCCGAGATATTGGACCTACACTTCTAAATTCCTAGTCATCTACCCTTACCTTAAATCTTTCTCTCTAAGAGTCTTAATTTCCCTCTATTAACCCCTTTCCTTCTTCTGATCTCATAAATACATTCCATCCGGACCATATTTCTTCATACTGTATCCTCCTATTCTGCGCTGTACGCACCAAATCTTCCATTGCACCTACCTCTTCAATCCTTTTAAGCCAGCCTGCAATAGATGGCGGGCAAACATCCCTTCACCTCAATGTAACTCCTGCCCGTGCCGCATTGATCATGTGGCACACTACCGACTTCCTATACTTCTGCACCGGTACTTCTGAGCTGTGTAACAGGAAAAGAGCAGGATCGTCCGGAAGCAATACTTCCGAGAATTTTTGCGAGATTCTTCTCACCTCCTCCCAATAATGTCTTATTTTTTGGCAATACCAAAAAATATGTAACAAAGTTCCTTGTTCTCTGCCACACCTCCAGCACCTTTCGTCTACTTCTTTATCAAATTGGTGTAATCTTTCTGGGGTGTAATACCATTGTACAAGGAGTTTGTAATTAGCTTCTTGCGTTTTTGAACATACCGACGAGTTGACTGCCAAGTATATTATTTGTTTATGCTGTATTGGGGTGAAAATTCTCCCCAGGTCTTTTTCCCATTTCCGAATGCCTGGCATCACAAAATCCTCAGCTGGCATGTTCAGAAACCCATACATTTTCGATAGTACTCTCGGTAGAGGTTCCACCTCATCACAACATCTCTCTAGTGTTGTCAATTGCCTACAGAATTCTGTTACCGGGCCCAAAGATCTTAGGAAATGACTTACCTGAAGTGCCTGCCACAATGCAAGTTCAAATTTACCTCCTTCCTCTGTCAGTTCCCCGATTGATGGCCATGCATTTGACCTCAAGAAATCTGAGACCTGACAGAGGTTCTTTCCTTTAAACTTTTCTTTTGTATTTTTTTCCATTCCTGGAATGAAATTAGGATTACCTATTATAGGTAGTAGTGGCGATTTACTAGGTGTATATTTCTTATCTCCACAGATTTTCGCTGAAATTTGCAATGTGGGACCTATTATAGGGTGTCTCTTAAGGTATCTAGGGAGAACCGCGTAACACCAAGGTGCTCTAGCCAGAGGAATCTGGCTCACATACTGCTCTATGCTTACCCAGCGCTTAAACTCCCCATGTCTACACCAGTCTACCAACCTAGTTAAATGCGATGCTCTATAGTATTTTATTATATCCGGGACTGCCATCCCTCCAGCCCTTTTAGGCATTCTCAACAGTTCTATTTTAATTCTGGATTTTTTCCCTGCCCATATGAATTTCATAAACAAAGAATTCACCTGTCGAAGATAGGTTATTGGTATGGAGATAGGCAGTGCCTGGAACAAATACAATACCTTTTGCAAAATACACATTTTGATTTTACTTCCTCTCCCAAACCAGGAGTGCATTCCGTGTCTCCATTTTTCTAGCAATCTTCTTATTTCAAGGTACAATGGGGGAAAGTTCAATACATAAGTATTTTTAATGTCTGATGGTATATATGTGCCTAAGTATTTTAGTACCTTCCCCCATTTGAACCTAAAATTCTGTTTTATTATATCCCCCATAGGTTCAGGGATTGCCACGTTCATTGCTTCCGATTTTGTGTTATTTACTTTCAGATTAGATAACCTACCATATTTCTCAATTTCTCTTACAAGGTTAGGGAGTGATACATGAGGGTTAGTCACTGAAAAGAGCAGGTCGTCCGCATATGCTGCAATTTTATGAGTCTGATCTCCCATCTGAATTCCCTGGATATCCCCGTTTAATCTGATTCTGTTCAATAGGGGTTCTAGTGTAAGGGCAAACAACAAGGGTGATAGCGGACATCCCTGTCTTGTTCCGTTTGTAATTTTGAACGGGGATGATATTACTCCGTTAACCCTTACTGAGGCTCGGGGGCCTATATACATACTCATTATCCATCTGATCATCTGTTCACCTACCCCCACCTGTCTCAATACTTCCTCCAAAAAACGCCAACTCACCCTGTCAAACGCTTTTTCTGCGTCGGTATTTAAAAACACACAGGGAATTTTTTTTCTCCAACATAATGCACCAGGTTAAGTATTTTAATCAAGTTATCTTTAGCTTCCCTTCCTGGGATAAATCCCACCTGGTCCATATCTACTAATTCTGATATACATGGTTGAAGCCGGGAAGCTATTATTTTGGAGAAGAGTTTAAGGTCTGCATTTAGCAATGAGATAGGTCTATAGCTGCCACATTCAGCCGGATCCTTCCCTTCTTTAGGAATAACAGTAATGTGGGCCAAAAGTGCCTCTGGGGGGAATACCGCCGAGCTTCCCAATGCGTTAAAAAACTTAGCCATCTGTCCGTTTAATAACCCTAAGAATTCCTTATAATAGCTTACCGAAAATCCATCTGGACCTGGAGATTTCCCTGTCTTCACCTTCTTTAGAACTTCCCCGACCTCTTCAACAGTTATTGGACTCTCTAACTTCTTTCGGACTAAAGATGGTAATCTAGGCATTCCTGCCCCAGAGAGGTATTCCTCTATCTCTACCTGTTTATCGCCTTCTATTGGTAAATTATATAGCGCCGCATAATATTCCCCAAATACTTGGGCGATCTCTCTAGGTTTTTTTAGAAGCTGTCCTTCTTTCCCTTTAATCAATGGGACATATACCGACCTGTTCTTTTCCTTGAGTTTCCCTGCGAGTAATTTGCTGCATTTATCTCCCAGCTCATAGTTGGCCTTCCTTCCTCTGTATAGTCGCCTTAGCTTTAAACCGCATCATCTCTGAGATCTGCTTCCTTAATTGTCCCAGCTTTCTCCCCACCTCGGGTAGTTGTTTTTTTTTTATGTTGGAGTTCTAATTTTTGAATTTCCTCTAATTTGTCCCTGATCTGTTTTTCCCTTTTTTTTTTCAGATAAGATCCATGTTTTATCAGGATCCCCCGAATGACTGTCTTATGGGCCTCCCATACCATACCTATATTACTCCCTGGTATATCATTAACCTGAAAGTATGCTGCAATCTCCTTAGCGACATCGTCCCTGACTTCTGAGTTTTGCAGCAGACTTTCGTTCAAACGCCAGGTTCTATCCTGGGCAAATACCTCGTTAGAAAGGGAGAGACATAAACTAATCGGGGCATGATCTGACCACGTTATGTTCCCTATTATTGTCTCCGTTACAGAGGTAATCAGGTAGTGAGGAACAAGAAACATATCCACACGGGTATATACATGATGTGGATTAGAGAAAAAAGTGTAGTCTTTTTCATCTCCATGTAGAATCCTCCACACATCCACTAATTGTACCTCGTGTAGTTTCTTTATTATCCCCCTTCTGACCCTCCCTGGTATCGACGAGGTCCCTGTGGATGCATCCATTCTGGGATCTAGCGTAATATTAAGATCACCTCCCACAATTAATTTACCCTCTGTAAATTCAATCAATTCTGTGAGAACTTCTTTCACGAATCTGTCTTGTTTATTATTTGGTGCGTACAGCGAAGCCAACGTCACCTTAACCCCTCCTATACTCCCCTTCAGGAATAGGAACCTGCCATTCGAGTCCAGACGTTTATCTTGTAGAGACCAATTCACTCGATTTGAAATCAAGATTGATACTCCCTTGGTTTTTGCCTCTTGGTTCATCGAATGATACACAAAGGGGAAAAATCTGTTCTGGAGGAATGGCAGGCTCCCGCCCCTGAAATGGGTTTCCTGGACAAAAGCTACATCCGAGCCCCAATTCTTTAAGTCCTTTAGTATCATTTTACGTCTTTCAGGGATGTTCAATCCTCTCGCATTCAGAGAGGTTACTTTTATTGTCCCCATCTCGGGAGAAAAAAAGGGGAAGAAGAGGGAAAAAAAAAAAAAAACCCCAACAACCCCTCCCTTAATTCCACCTCTCCCCCTCCCTTATTTCCACCCCTCCCCCTATAGCCCTAAGGAAAAAAAAACACCCAAGACTGTATCTCTCTCCAGTACTCACCGTGGGTGTATACCTATTCTGGGGGGATTAACTGAGCGATCGAGTAGCTCCACCCCATTCCCCTCCACTCCTCCCCCGACCCTCCTTAATTTTTTCTTCTTCTGTCTCTCCCTCTTTCCCCTCCCACCCCCTTCTTGTCTCTCAGCCCATCCACCTTCCTACCCTTCCCTCCCCCTTCCCCTTCTCTCCTGTTATCCAGTTTTAATTCTTAATTCTATTCATTATATTTAATTTCCCCAAGTTGTTAAGTATTTAATATTCCTTCATATCTAATACCCCTTTTAAACTGATAAGCGCTTATAACTCTGCTCTCTCCTACAAAAAAAGGGGAAAGAAGAAAAAAAAAAAAGGGGGGAAGCAAAGGAGAAGAGGAAGTATGTTGTTTATCTTACCCCCCCTTTCTTGACCTTGAACAGCCCCATAGGCTCAAGGTGTGGCCCCTCCATCCCCCCCCCCGGCCACCTCCACCCCACCCTCTCCCACATACCCCATATTGTGCAAGAAAGAAAAAACAAGAACAAAAAGTGTATGCATATCTGCCACTTTCTACCTGCCTCTATACCTCTACTCACTCCTTATCTCTATTAATCATAATTCTGCCCATTATTTCTCAAATCAAGCAGATAATACCCCATGATACCCCATGAGTCCTGTGAGTCTTGTAAGTCCTTAAGTCCTATAGGACTGGAGCCTCTTGTGAAAAAAAAAAACAATTATATCAAAATTCCATACCCCCCCCTCCTCCTTCCACTTTCCCTCCCCCCCCCACCCCTCCTCCCCTATAACAAAAAAAAAAAAAAAAAACACAGCAAAAAAAAAAAGGGAAAAAATTCCTTTCGAATTTGTGAGTCGTGTTTAAATTTTTCCAGACATTTGTCTCTTCTTCTCTCTTCTCTCTTCTATATTTGTATTTTTTTGTGATTTAGTGTCATTTGTGCAGTTGTGCAATAGTGTTATTAGTGATTTCAGGTGATTTCAGGTGGAGGGACCTGGCCAGTAGTGGGGGAAAAAGGAAAAACCACTCCTTTCCAGAAACAATTTCAAGGGGAGGGGGGAGCCGGGTAGGGAGACAGGGACCCCTTAATCACCCCTTGATCACCCTCCAAGATCTTCCTTACTTCCTTACTTTTTCCCGGCTTTATTTTCTTAATTTTGAGAGCTGCTGTAGCCAATCTGGGACTTCAATTGGCTCTATTCCCATAAACTTAAACACACCGGGCAAGTCCTCATATTGCTGCACATGGTAAGACTCAGTCCCCCGTTTGACTGTAACAGAGATTGGGTACCCCCATCTGTAGCTCCCTCCCACACTCTTTATTTTATCCAGCAGCGGACGCAACATGGCTCTTCTTTGTAGCGTGGCCCTTGATAGATCTGGGAGGATTTTTATTTGTATCCCTTCAAACCTGACCTCCCCTGCATCCCATGCTGCTCTACTGACCAACTCTTTATGAGCGTATCTGTGGAAGCACCCAATTATGTCTCTCGGTCTATCCAAGTTCGTTGAGCGGGGGCCCAGTGCTCTATGTAACCTCTCGAACTCAAATCCTGAGGGGGGCGGTGAGCCCACTAACTGATTACATATCTCTATTATCGTTATCTGTAGGTTCTCTTTTTCCACCGTTTCTGGGACCCCTCTAAACCTTAAATTCCTGCGCCTACCACGGTCCTCAATTTCTTCCAGCCTAAGCTGAATATAGTCAACCTGGGATATTTTTGTCTTATATGTCTGCTCTATTACAGTAACCCGTGCATCCAAATCAGTCAACAGCAGTTCATCTTTTTCCAACTTATCTGTAATCTGTTGAACTTCTTCCCGTACGACCTCCAGATCTTTACGATGGGATTCCTCCATACGTTTAACCAACGCCTCCATATCTGCCTTTGTAGGGAGAGCCAGCAGCATGGCTTTTAAGACACTCAGTTCCGTCTCATGATCTCCCTGTAAAAGCTGTAAGGGCTGTGTCTGGGGCAGATCTCTTACCCTCTGCTTTTCCTTCTGCTCCATCAGAGCTTTCTGTCCTCCGCTCTCTCCAACCTCCCCACCTCCTATACGCAGCGCGTGTGTCTCCACACACTCCGACGGACTTGGGGATACAGAGAGAGTGGCAGCTGGTATCTCCCCCGACGTCGCACTACCATGTGACCCGGTCTCGCGGAGTTTGCTTGATACTGACCACGTTAAGGGGAAATATCGCTGGATCACCGGCTGGGATGGATGGGTCAGCCTGCTGAGCTCTGGTGCACCCGTTGGTTTAAGCAACCGTTCACCCCGCGATGGCGCCCTACGCAGCTCCTCTCCAGGTGGGTTAGTAGCCGCTTTACCTCTCCTCATAACCCGGGTCCTTTCCACCGTAGTCCGGTTGCTTTATAATCCAAGCGCCTGCTTAAATCTGCCGCGCTGTAGTAGCCACAGAGTCAGGGCTTTTTGCACCGCTCGGAATAGGGTCTCTGCCGTGCCGTGCCGTACCCACTGTGTGTAACTCCTATCCGGTGATCTCGGTGGTCTCAGCGGGTCTCAGCGGGGGAAAATAGAGGAGATTCCTTCACTCGTGGTCGGGTGGAGGAGCGTGGTGCGGCGTGTGGAGAGTGTCTGTCTCTACTCCATCATCTTCCGGTCACTCCCCCTTTCTTATTATCACTTTTATTCCTATTACAAGGAATGTAAACATCCCTTGTAATAGGAATGTGTGTGACAGGTACTCTTTATGGAGAGATGCGGGGTCAATAAGAAAAAAATTCACCGATCTCATGATTACTGTTGCTTAGCTGCCGCAATTGCGGCTTTGTTTACTTACGGGGACCCGGGCGTGATGTCATCACATCGCGCCCGGGTCCTCCGACGGTCATAGAGATGACTGGTGACCATCTGGTCACCAGTCATCTCTATGCTTCCTGCCAGCGCCGGACGATTCGTTCTCCGGGCCCCGATGGCACGGGAGACCCCGGAGAAGCACCGGATGGCAGCGGGAGGGGGGATGGCGCCTCTTTGATCGTTCTTATGTTGCACAGAATCGCCGGCAGAAGAGAAGGATATCTGAATGATGCCTCTAGCTGCAGGCATCATTCAGATATCCACCCGCAAAGCCCAGGACGTCATATGACGTCCACCCGGATCGGTAGAGGTCCTTTGTGGACGTCATATGACAATGGGCCGGTATTGAAGTGGTTAAATAATAAGACAACAGTAATGTTAGCCCAATTTTTTATTTATTTTTATATTGTGAAAGATGATGTTACACCCAGTAAATTGATAACCAACATGTCACGCTTCAAAATTGCGCCTGCTCGTTGAATGGCGACAAACTTTTACCCTTAAAAATCTCCATGGGCGATGGATTAAAAAATTCTACAGGTTGAATGTTTTGAGTTACAGAGGTGGTTTAGGGCTAGAATTATTGCTCTCGCTCTAATGATAGCGGTGATACCTCACATGTGTGGTTTGAACACTGTTTACATATACGGCGCTACTCAAGTATGCGTTTGGTTCTGCACGCGAGCTCAGTGGGACAGGGCTTTTAAAATAAATAAATAAAATTGTGTCACTTTTAGTCCTATTGCAAGCAATGTAAACATCCCTTGTAATAGAAAAAAAGCATGAAAGGACCTCTTAAATATGAGATCTGTGGTCAAAAAGACCTCAGATCTCACATTACACTAAAATGCATAACAATTAAAAAAAAAAAAAAATGTTGTTTTGAAATGTATTTTTTTTTTTTAAATGTCCCTTCAAGTGCTATGGGCAGAAGTGTCGTTTTGACGTTGCTTCAGCCCCCCGAAAATGGTATAGAGCCAGGTGGGGGCCATCTTCCCCTCACTCAGCTCCATTTCACACAGGGAACAGCGGAGGGTACTGGAGAGCCGCGGGAGGGGGAGGCCTATCCCGCCACCGATAAAAGTGATCTTGCAGCGAATCCGCCACTGAGACCACTTTTATCTGTAAGCCGAGCACCCGCTGAAGAAGTGGATACCAGGGTTATGGCAGCTAGCTGCTGCCATAACAACGATATTCCACTTTGAACAGCCAATGTATAACAACGGCGGGAGGTCGGCAAGTGGTTAATGAGACATAAGGGGGTCTAAATGACCTCTGTCTCTCCTGCCCTCCAATGAAATTAGCTGAGTGCAGATTGCATTCCACTAGTTTCTTCCCTAGCCTTGTCTCTACCCAGCAGCATCTGGCACACTAGTCCCAGGTATGCCGATGGGCATGCACAGCCTTGGAAACATTCCTGGGGTGCGCTCACAAGGGGGGACCGATAGTTACTGTGGTTTTGTGGAAGTAATCCAGGAGCTGCATCACTTCCATCTGACAGTCGCTTTTCAGATTTACAGACACTAACCAACGGAATACTGTATGTGTAAAATCCCCCGAAAACACCTCTGTAGTGTTTTACGGTGGTGTCAGTAAAAGGTTTAAACATTATTTTTTTACACGTGGGGAATCACATGGAGAGCCCACACAAGGACAGAAAGCGGAAGGTCTGCCAATCTATGGGACTTGGCAGAGCACTGTGGTGTGTCTGTGTGGGGGTTAACACAATCTTGTCTGTGTGCAGACCCACCGTGCGGCCCTGCTAGTCCCATAGACCTGGTAGAGACCCTATGCATGTCTGCACCTGCGCAAGATGCCAGTACAGGAGAACACAATAAAGAAGGAAGACAAGGCTGGATTCTGTGGACTAGTAAGTATTTTTTCTCGAGTCGTCTTCCAGGACGGCACCTTGAGAGTAGACTGGCTTCACCTGACAGGAAACACAATCAAAAAGAGGTTTAAAAACCCCGCCCCTCCCCGTGCACCTCAGTTCATGATTGTGTTTCCCCCAGCGAAACGTTTTTTTGTTTTCTAAAAAGACCTAAGGCCTGGGGCTGGTGGTCCCCCTCTTGGAAGGTGAGCCATGGGTCCTGGGAGGCCTTGAGCTCAGTGAGGCTATTGCCTGTCCAGAGGGTCTCCCCGTATTGAGGGGGGGGGGGGAGCTGAAGGAAAACTTTGTTTGGAAACCCCCCCCTGCTAGGTGTATCTGGGATAGTGGCTACCTCAGAACACCTAGGTGGCTGGAATCCCTCTCTCCCGAGCGTCCTCCTACCTGCTGGGCCGGGTAAAGACGCATCTCCGCGCTGTGGACTCGGCTGCTGTTCTCCCAGGCTCGTTTCTCGGTGGAGCCAGCATTTCGACGCTGTGTCGATGGCGGCGCATGGTGATGACGCACTTCCAGTTCCGGTCTTCACCAAAATGGCGGATTCGACGGTGCCATGGAGCGTGAGGACCGCCCGGCACTAACCGCTGCTGCAGAGGAATCCACCAGGGGTGAGTCTACCTCTAAAAAACTTCATTGGGGCACTTGGACTGGGTCCTTATTCCCCACACACCCCCCTTCCCTTCCCCTACTCCTTTTTGTATTAAAGCCTTGTCTTTTACTTTCAGGGGAAGAGGTTACTGCCCAGGGGGAGGCTTCTAGTGTTTCTGCTAAACATACATCTAAAGCTAAAAGATGTGGGAATTGTAGCATTAAGCTAGCCACAGACTATTCCAAGCTTTTGTGTGCTAAGTGCATTCAAAAGCTCACAGGGAAGGAAACTTCGCTAATAATGAAAGAATTCCTGACGGTTCAGTCAGAGATGCTTTCCACATTAAAGGAGTTTAAGGAAGTCTTAAAAACCAAAGAACCTGATCCCCTAGCAGCTGGACCCTCCTCACAGGAAAGCTTATCCACCTCGGCTCCAAAATTGTTGAGGGCTAGGGACGTTCTTCTGTCAGACTCTGAGGATTCAGAGGCTCAGGAAGAAGGTCTCATTGATAGCCAGACAGATGAGGAGGATGAAGATGCTAGATCAGGCAAATTCATTTTTTCAGCGGATGACATGGGTGGTTTACTGGCGGCTATCTATACCTCTGAGGGGATTCAGCAGCCGGCCGAACTAGTGTCAGCACAGGATAAGATGTACCAGGGTTTGGCTAAACCCCAGCCAAAGGTTATCCCAGTTCACCAATCTCTTCAGGACTTAGTTCTAAGAGAGTGGGCTGAACCTGAAAAGAAGTTACTAAGGTACAAAACCTGGAAAAGGCGCTGTCCCTTTAAGGAGGAACTAGAAAACAAATTTTTCAAAGTCCCTCAACTAGACGCTTCCCTAGCTCAACTGTCTAGACAGTCTGACCTTTCCTTTGAGGATGCTGGGAATTTAAAGGATTCACTAGACAGACGGGCAGAGACCTCCCTTCGCAGGGCCTGGGAGGCTAATGCGGCAGCCCTTGGGCCCGCCCTGGCCTCATCCTGCATTGCCAGGAATACGGATACCTGGCTATCCAGGATGTTGGAACATATCCCGCAGACTTCAAAGTTTAAGGATATCCGAGATTCCCTTAGTCATAGGTAGCGCTGTCGCCTATCTAGCAGACGCATCAATTGAGTCCGCTCGAGCCTCTGCTAAAACGGGCGCTCTTATTAACGCCTCAAGAAGGGCACTATGGCTCAAAACATGGGAAGGGGATTTGGCCTCCAAATCCCGTCTCTGTGCCCTGCCCTTTGAGGGATCCCTCCTCTTTGGGACAGGTTTAGACCAGGCTCTAACTAGGGCCTCAGAAAAGGGTAAACGGTTCCCTCCCAAACCTAAACAAAATAGGAGGAGATTTTTTCGAGGCCCCCAGAATAAAAACCGACCTTCAGACCGAAGAGCGGCCTTTAATAGGAGGTGGATCACAGGAAAGGATAAACCAAAAGGGGGAATCCTTTTCCCTGATCCTAAACCCGCTGGGAAAGACTCCAAGTGACTCGAGAGTCGGGGGAAGGCTCTCCCGATTTCTTCCAGCTTGGGAAAGCATAACACGGAGTCCTCATATTTTGCAGATAGTGAAGGAAGGCTACAGATTGGAATTCCGCCATCTTCCCCCACCAATTTTCCTCCTCACTCATTTACCCCAAAATCCCCTCAAAGCGGCAAGCCTTCTAGGGAATGTGTCAGACCTAGCACAACAGGGGGTCATAGTCCCAGTTCCAGTAGACCAACAGGGTCAGGGGGTGTACTCTCACATCTTCGTAGTACCAAAACCCTCGGGAAAATTGCGTCTAATTATCAACTTAAAACCCCTGAATACTTATCTCCTCTACAAGAGGTTCCGCATGGAGAACATTTATAGTCTCAAAGGACTTCTTTTAGAAGGGGTATTTATGATAACCATAGACCTGAAGGACGCCTACCTCCATGTCCCCATTTACCAGGACCATCAAAGATTCCTGAGATTCGCCATTGTTTCCCCTCAGGGGATCCAACACTGGCAATTCACCGCTCTTCCCTTTGGGCCTGCCTCCAGCCCAAGAGTTTTCACGAAGGTGCTAGCAGAGGTGGTCGCCATTCGACATCTGAAGGGCATCTCCCTTGTTCCCTACCTCGACGATCTGCTGCTGTTCAATCCCAGTCGAGCACTTCTTCTCACGGACCTGACCACCGTCCTGACTACACTGGAATCCTTAGGATGGATTATAAACAGAGAAAAATCTTCTCTCCTCCCAGAACAGAGAAAGATCTATCTGGGATTCTTAATAGATTCCTTAGAGAAAAAGCTTCTCCTACCAGTTGACAAGGTCCAGAGACTCATCTCAGTGGTCAGGGGAACAGCAGATATTTCACTCAGGGAGATCATGAGATTGTTGGGACTTATGACCTCATGCATCCCAGCAGTTCCGTGGGCCCAGCTCCACTACAGGCCACTAAAGGCCTTCCTCCTCTCCTGCTGGGACGGGAAGGAAACATCCCTAGACTCCAGGGTCTCCATTCCAGAGTCGGTAAAGAACACTCTAGAGTGGTGGCTCATTCCTCGGAACTTGGGAAGAGGCTTTCAGTGGAACCAGTCAAACCCCCTCAGGATAACCACGGATGCCAGCTCCTGGGGATGGGGAGCCCACATGGCGGGCCTACAGGCCCAGGGTTCCTGGGATCGACACCAAAGGGAGTCGTCTTCCAACTTCCGAGAATTATCAGCGGTCGGAAGAGCCTTGGAAGCGTTCGAGGAGAGAATCCTGAACCAGGAAATACAAATTCTCTCCGACAACGCGACCACGGTGGCGTTTCTGAACCATCAGGGAGGCACCAGGTCCCGTTCGCTCCTAAGGTTGTCCCTAGAAATTCTAGGCTGGGCAGAACAGAGGGTCCGCTCCCTGTCAGCAGTTCACATCAGGGGAGTCCTAAACCTAGAAGCGGACTTTCTAAGCCGCCAACCCATTCTCCAGGGAGAGTGGGAACTAAGTCAGGAGGTCTTCGATTGGGTATGTCATCATTTCGGCAACCCAGAAATGGACCTCTTTGCTCACAGGAGGAACAAGAAGATAGAAAGGTTCTTCTCCCTCTCCCGGGATCAGGGATCGGAGGGTGTGGACGCGTTGGCCCAGGCCTGGACATTTTACCTAGCCTATGCCTTCCCTCCCCTGAATCTGATCCCGAGGGTATTGCAAAAACTGAGTCGTTCACAAGGGAAGCTGATCCTGATCGCTCCCTGGTGGCCCAAAAGATCTTGGTTTCCAATATTAGAACAGTGGTCAGTACTTCCTCCCCTCCCTCTCCCGGTCCGGGTGGACCTTCTGCGGCAAGGGCCGATCTTTCATCCAGAGCCAGGCTTTTTCAGTCTGACGGCCTGGTACTTGAGAGGTGGAACCTGCAGCGGAAGGGTTGCTCAGAGAAGGTAATAGATACCCTCTTAGCGAGTCGTAAGGAAGTTACCAGGAAGATCTATGCCAAGACCTGGGGAGTGTTTTCACGCTGGTGCGCGGCAAGACAAGCTCCACTACCCGAAATATCAGTTATCTTGGAGTTCCTTCAGGAAGGGGTAGATCTAGGTCTAGCTACGAGAACCCTAAGAGTACAGGTTGCCACCTTGTCCTACTTTTTAGACAAGAGGCTGGCTCTGGATCCTCTTATTAAGAGGTTCCTGACGGCCAGGGATAGGTTGTCTCCTATACAGATATCCAGAGTTCCCCCTTGGGACCTCTCCCTGGTGTTAGACCAGCTATCCAAACCTCCGTTTGAACCGATAGACAGCATTCCGGTTAGGCTGTTAGTATTTAAATTCTCCTTTCTTTTGGCCATCACCACGGCCAAAAGAATAGGAGACATGCAAGCGCTCTCAATCAAAGAGCCTTATTATCGTTTATTCGAGGACAGGGTAATCCTAAGTCAGGATCCCCTGTACCTACCTAAGGTGGCAACGAAGTTTCATAGGTCACAAGAAATTATACTTCCTTCTTTTTGCGCAAACCCACAGAATGAAAGAGAACGAACCTTTCATTGTTTGGATGTAAGACGCTGTTTGTTAATTTATTTAGAAAGGGTGAGCGAGTTCAGACGCTCATCACACTTGCTAATCAACTTTTCAGGACAGAAAAAGGGTTGCCAAGCATCTAGAGCCTCCATATCTAGATGGATAAGACAGGCAATTTCAGTAGCATACAGTAAGGCTGGCAAAACAGTACCTAAAGTGAAGGCACATTCCACGAGATCTATAGCAACCTCCTGGGCAGAGAGAGCAGGAGTTTCAGTGGAACAAATCTGTAGATCAGCAACGTGGTCAAGCCAGAACACCTTTCTAAAACACTACCGAGTGGAACTCCTGTCACCCCAAGACTTGACGTTTGGCAGAAGAGTCCTGCAGGCAGTGGTCCCGCCCTAAGGTAGGCCTGAGGGTTACTTGCTTATCTCTCAAGGTGCCGTCCTGGAAGACGACTCGAGAAAATACCAGTTACTCACCGGTAGCTGTTTTTCTATGAGTCTTACAGGACGGCAGGCCTATTTCCCACCCTGATGACTTTGTATGGTTTGTATTTTCATATACTGGTTCCCGTGCTCTTATGGTGGTTACTTTATCACGAACTGAGGTGCACGGGGAGGGGCGGGGTTTTTAAACCTCTTTTTGATTGTGTTTCCTGTCAGGTGAAGCCAGTCTACTCTCAAGGTGCCGTCCTGTAAGACTCATAGAAAAACAGCTACCGGTGAGTAACTGGTATTTTTGTTTTATTATTTTGTATATATAGTATAAATTACCAGGGAATAAAAACATAGGTAGGAAAGAAGTTCTTATTTAATACACATTACTGCCTGGTCCTGCACAGTGGCTAAATCTAAATCTGAGTAGCAGAAACCAAACCTCCATCTGGAGAGTACAAACCAAGCCCCCATCTGAATAATGGTAACCAAACCTCCGTCTGAAGAGTACAAACCAAGCCCCCATCTGAATAATGGTAACCAAACCTCCATCTGGAAAGTAGAAACCAAGCCTCCATCTGACTAATGAGAGCCAAGCCTCCATCTGACTAATGAGAGCCAAGCCTCCATCTGACTAATGAGAGCCAAGCCTCCATCTGACTAATGAGAGCCAAGCCTTCAGCTGAATAATAGTAAACAAGCCTCAATTTGAATAATGGTAGCCAAGCCTACATCTGAACAGTGGAAGCTTTCATCTGCGCATCAGTCACCACATGCATTCTCATCTCCATTGCGCACTCTTATCCACTTCCTTACTGGGCACTTAAACCCCTTCCTGACCAGAGGACTTTTTGCGATTCGGCACTGCGTCGCTTTAACTGACAATTGCGCGGTCGTGCGACGTGGCTCCCAAACAAAATTAACGTCCTTTTTCCCCCACAAATAGAGCTTTCTTTTGGTGGTATTTGATCACCTCTGCGGTTTTTATTTTTTGCGCTATAAACAAAAATAGAGCGACAATTTTGAAAAAAAATAAAATATTTTTACTTTGTTGCTATAATAAATAGCTAAATTTTTTTTTTTACGTTTTTTTTTTTATCCTCAGTCTAGGCCGATACGTATTCTACATATTTTTAGTAAAAAAAAAAAAAAAATCGCAATAAGCGACTGGTTTGCGCAAAAGTTATAGCGCCTACAAAATAAGGGACAGAATTAATATTATTATTTTTTTTTTTTTTTTTTTTTTTACTAGAAATGGCGGCGATCTGCGATTTTTATTGGGACTGCGACGTTATGGCGGACACATCGGACACTTTTGACACATTTTTGGCGCCATTCACATTTATACTGCAATCAGTGCTATAAATATGCACTAATTACTGTATAAATGCTTTTTTTTTACTAGAAATGGCGGCGATCTGCGATTTTTATTGGGACTGCGACGTTATGGCGGACACATCGGACACTTTTGACACATTTTTGGCGCCATTCACATTTATACTGCAATCAGTGCTATAAATATGCACTAATTACTGTATAAATGTGACTGGCAGGGAAGGGGTTAACACTAGGGGGGTGAGGAAGGGGTTAAATGTGTACCCTAATTAGTGTTCTAACTGTTGGGGAGGGGGGGTGACTGGGGGGGGTGACCGATCTGTGTCTCTATGTACAAGAGACACAGATCCGTCTCCTCTCTCCCCTGACAGCACCGCTGTCTGCGAGAGCCGGGAATGAGAGATGATCTCATATGTAAACATATGAGATCATCTCTCATTGGCCGCACAGATCGCCTAGGAAACGGCCGCTCCGATTGGCCGTTCACGGCGATCTGTGACTGGCTGTGTCCAAGGGACACGGCCAGCACAGCAGTTCCCCGCTGCGCGCTCGGGAGCGCGCGCGGGGAACGCGAAAAGGGGAGGCCGTAAAAAGACGGCCTGTTAGAGATTGGGAGCCGCGCTGAGGCCGTACAAAGTCGTACGGCCGTCAGCAAGTGGTTATGGAAGCACAGATGTCAGCCTGGGAAAATAGTTCATTGGGTGATGAGAAAGTGACACACCTACTGTGGCATAAACTGTGCAAAAGGCATAGTCCAGCTTTTGCAAAAATGTAACAAATGCACTTGCATGAAAATAATAAAAAAATGGCATTTATTACATTTTTGCATTGAAGCTTACAGAGCATTGCAACTTTGATCAGTGCATCGTGTGTGTGATGCACAATCTCCTGCATTATTTACCCCTAGCCCCAGGACTGTTTGGCAGTACGGACATTCTGTATGGGTCTGGAAGAAGTAAATAACGGACTACAAGTGAGGTGATGTCAATGCATTTGTGGCAGCACAATCTGGGAGTCCCCCCGAGGTAGCAGATTCAACTTGTAGTCTTTCCATTCACAGATTCCTTGTGATTATATATTGTGATATCTTCCTATTCATGATAACCCAATGTTTCACCAAAAGGTCATACCTCTGCAATATCCTTATTTCATACAGACTCGCAAGCTGAATTATTATTCAGGGTTGACACAAGAGTTTCATCTTCCTCCTCACCCTCTGTTTTACTATCTTCAACTTGTGAGCTATTCGACCAAAGGATTTCATGATTTCCGCAGTGTATCAAGTTATACAAACAGGCTCCTCTGTCTCCGAGCAGGACAATATGTTAATTAATTACTGTTCCACAGCTATCTAGAAATCCTTCAAATTTTTGGATGATTCCTTGACTGACAAGCTGATTTACAGCTAACTTAGAGTACACTGGCTAAGTTTCAGTGAGGTCTGTAGAGAGACCAAATTCAGGCTTTTACATTGGGCATTCATTCCTTTTTCCATTGAAAATTGTCTTCTTGCCCTTGCCAAAACCTGGTCCATAGCTTCAGGAGCTGTTCAGCTATTTCCATCTTTTGAGACCAAGTTCTCAACTATATTCATGGGGTGACCAATATTTCCATTCCTAAGGATATGCTATTTTGTCTCTTGTGCACTGCTGAAAAATGTGTTTGTTTAAGTTTCATTTGTGTATTTTTCTTTTTTTCTTTTTTCGGAAATTCAAAAATCCAAATTTTCAGATTTTGGAATTTCCGATTAACGACCGATCCCAGTGTGGGAGACGGAAGGTCTCACCCGGGGTCAGGGGGCCCCAGCCAGAAGCCACAAGATCATCAAGGGGTCAGAGAAATTAGAATTAGGGAATCCGTAAGTAAAAAAGAATGAAAAACCAAAAATTTGAAAACCCGAAAATCTGAAATAACTTAACTAACTTAACTATTACTAACTATTAAATTGTAGGTAGTGGAATTCCCTTTCAAATTTGTCTGTTAGTGAATGTAACAAATGAAAATTTATCTGAAGTTACGAATTATCCAAAATAACGAATGCCACATCTAAACAAATGGAATGGATCAAATTAATAACAAATAATAAAAAGTTTTTATTATTATTAGATTGTTACGTTCCATTCATTTAAATGCAGCATTTTTTATGTTGAATAATTCATAACTTTGGATAAATTCGTATTCGTTATGTTCACTAACAGCCAAATTTGAAAGGAAATTCCAATACCTATAATTTAATGGTTAAGTTATCATTTCAGATTTTCGGGTTTTCAAATTTTTGGTTTTTCATTCTTTTTTACTTACGGATTTCCTAATTCTAATTTCTCTGACCCCTTGATGAGAACCCTGTCTTGTGGCTTCTGGCTGGGGGCCCCCTGACCCCGGGTGAGACCTTCCGTCTCCCACACTGGGATCGGTCTTCAAGCTGGACGTTGTCTCTGAAATGGGAGCCCTGAGCAATGCTCAGACGTGATTATATAATGACCCTTGTGGCAGAGCGAGGCTCTGTCTCAATAAAAATGGTGTTGAAGTGGACACAGGGTCTGCATATCGGCTGAGTGCAGAGCTTAAATTTAAAAACAGAGAAAACTGCTCTGGCAGTTTTCTTGGATTTTTCTATTTCTATATGGGGCTCTATGGCTTGGAGATCCTTCAGAGATATGGGTGGGACGGGATCTCCAACCCTGTGTCCGGGTTTTAAAGACAGCCTGCAAGCTGTGTGCCCAGGTTCACACAGCTTATATAATGAAGGGCTGGGGAGAGCAGAAGTGAGAGGAAGGTGGAGTTGGAGCAGTGGCTGCTGGTGTCTCTGTGTTGGGACAGATGCTGTGTGCGGACAGACTTTGTGGGCGTTGAAGGGCTTCAAAGCCGTGTGCACCCAAGACTGGGGGTCTGGAGGAGCTGCTGGTTTAAGGGACCAGTACCTATGGCAGCAGTGCTGTCGAAGAGTAGCCAGGTGGGTTAGTATTTTTCAGTTATTTCTGATCATTGTTTAAACAACTGCGTGGGATTCCTGAGTGGACTTTGTTTTGTTTTCTCATTTAATAAACGTGGGCTACCAGGCCCTTAATGATACATGCCTGTTTGGTGTCGACTCACTACGCAAAAACGCATCTACCACGAGAGCTAATAACCCCCAACTTCACACCCTGCACACCTGTGTAGTGAGCCAGGCTGCAGGTGTCTAGCAAAACCTGGACCCATGATTGAATGTTCCAATCCAGAACCACAGAATCTGTAGAAATGGTAATTCTGAGCTTCGCATTAACCACCCAATGAGACTCCTGGGTCACCTTTTCCTAAATACTTACAGTAACAGAGCCTCTCTCTGTCACAACTGACATATTGAAAAATGTAATGCAATCTATCTATAATGCAAACTATCTGGCCATTACAATATTACATTTTTGTTGCAATACCAGCATGTAAACAAACTCACGGCCACTAACAGCCCAGAGTTGTCAGTTTTCTAGTATAAATGATTCTTTACAATCACTGTACATCCCTCTGTCCCCCATGTCCATCCTACGGTCCCCCTGTCCATCCCTTGGTCCCTCATCCATCCCTCAGTCCCCCCTGTCCATCCTGTGGTCCCCCTGTCCATCCCACGGTCCTCCTGTCCATCCCACAGTCCTCCTGTCCATCCCACAGTCCTCCTGTCCATCCCACATTCCCCCTGTCCATCTTACTGGCCTTAGATATGATGGACTGATTTGGAGTGTTGAGATAGAATAGGTCACCTTGGTGTGGTGTTGATAGTGTGGGTTGCTATAAGTAGGATGGGCTACTTTGAACTGACGGTGGAAGGTTTGGGTGCAGTGGATAATAAGGGGTGTTGTAATTGGGATTGTTATCCTAGGGTTAGAGACATAGAAAATCAGATCATCCGCATAAGCAGCTACTCTGTGACTGGGGTCTCCTTCTCTTTTACTTCATGGATCAGGGATATTGACTTCAGGCAGTTATCCCTTCCCTCTCTCCCTGTCAAAAACCCTACCTGGTTGTTATGTACCCAATTGTGTAGCAGTGGTTTTAATCCCTCTGCAATTATTAAAAAAAAAAATCTTTATATCTGTGTTTAAAAAAGATATTGACCTATAACTCGCTGGAACTGTCGGGTCTTTCATCTCTTTTGGAATAAGTTATATGGACTAATAATAATTCCTCCCGCAGGGTCTCTCCTTCTGCTAGAGCAGGGGTCTCCAAACTTTTCAAACAAAGGGCCAGTTTATTGTCCTTCATACTTTAGGAGGGCCGGATTGTGGCCAACGGGGTAGAAAATATCCCTGGCCCAACATTGGTGAGAATAAATATGGCCTCAGAGTTTGCGGTCAGTAGGATAAGGAGTAGTGCCCCTATTAGTAGAAGTAATTGTATCCCATCGTTGGTATCAGTGAAAGAAATTGTGCCCCCTTGATGATGTCAGTGGGAAGAATAGTGCCTCATATCAGTGGGAGGAATAAAGCCCCAAGGGCCGGATAAAGGCTAGCAAAGGGCCACATCTGGCCCGCGGGCCGCAGTTTGGAGACCTCTGTGCTAGAGTATTCAGATAGTCACATAACTTAGGGATCATGATCTTTTGGAATCTTTTATAATATAAAATAACCCATCAGGGCCCGGGCTCTTTCCCCCGACCATATTCTTTATTGCTCTTCCCACTTCTTCCTGAGTAATTGGAGCTTCAAGTTGATCAAGCTCTTTCTTAGGCACTGAGGGAAGGTCTAGGCCCTGCAGGTACTCATAAACTTCTGCGTCTCTTTTCTCTCTATCTTCCCCTCTCTGGTTCACATTATATAACGCACTATAATATGCATGGAATACACTCGCCATTTCAGGTGATGAATGCACCATCTCCCCATCATCGTTTTTAATTTTAGGAATAAAGGATAGGGTTTTTTGTTTTTTTTTACTGCTCTGGCCAACCAGTTCCCGGATTTGTTACCCCATTGGTACCTCTCTTTGTTAACTGTGTGGAAAGCAAGCTTTTTCTCCTGTTCTAGCAATTCTGCTAGTTGCTCCCTTTTTGCTATTAATTCTTGTCTCTCTGGTATACCTTGGGGTCTTGTCATTTGTTCTGTATACAAAGTACTAAGTTTCTCTTCTCTCTCTCTCTCTTCTTCCCTGCTCCAACCCCTATCAGTATCCCCCCTATGTAAGCCTTATGTGTTTCCCACAAAGTTGACCAGGAGATTTCTGGTGTATCGTTAAAAGCAAGAAAGTTCTCTAACTCTTGCTTGATCTTCTTAATTATTACTGCGTCCTGAATAAGAGAATTATTTAATCTCCAATTCCTTCTCACCGTAAAACCTTGTGGCATTTCTAATTTAACCACTACTGGGGCATAGTCAGAAAGAGTGATTGCTTTAATCTCTGCACTTTTCAGGGCCGGTAATAATTGATGTTCTATAAGGATACTTGAAAATGACCCATGGACTGGGTGCCTAACCCTCCATGTGTCCACCAGCTGGTACTCTAATAGCAGTTTTTTTTACCAACTTCTTCTGTCTTTCATATGTATAGCGTGAGGGGCACCCTGTGGTATCTATCCGTGGGTCTATACTCAGGTTTAAGTTTCCTACCATCATAAGTTTACCTTCTTTAAATACCTGGAATTTTTTCAAATCTTTCCTTAAAATTTGTCCGATTCCTTATTTGGGGAGTAGATGTTCGCCAGGATCTATTAAAGTGCTGAGCACCCCCCATTCTGCTGAGGATGGATAGCAGCACGTCATTATAATTGTGCACAGCATCAACCAGTGTTAGCTGAGCCACCAAAGTCGGAGGCTTTAAAGCGGTGGTTCACCCTTATTAACATGTTTTTAGCATAAAA